>NW_008665635.1:0-11484 GCF_000695815.1 Acanthisitta chloris
AGCTGCTGACCACAACTCTCTGTGTGAGACCATTCAGCCCGTTCTTTATCCACTGAGTGCTCCACCCTCAAGAGTCTTTTTTTTCTGTGTTTTTTTTTCTTTGTTGCAAGAGCCTTTTTTCTTTGCTTGCATCATTAAGTTTATTCCCGTTTAAACACAGATGCTGAAATTGCACTTGAAAAAAGGTGATGCTAAATGACTGAAGTAAGTAAACAGTATTGTCCATACTTGTATCATTCTTTTTTACTGTATTTCAATCCTCTTTTTCAAGGCTGGTAGAGCATTGTTGGCCTTGTGTAAGCAGTCATGGCTCAGACATGAAAAATTATTCTGCAGTGAATTCCTGACTCTAGATACAGAGACACAGATAAAGAAATTATCTATCATCACACACGCAAAACTTTGATTGCTTGGGCTGCATCTAAATACACACCACACACTGTTATGTCTTTTCTCTCACTCAATGTTCCCAAAGAAGTTGTCTGCATCCCTACTCTCACGGACTGCCTACAAATAAATGTTGGTACATAAAACCAAACCACAGCTCACAACTCAGTCTTAGATCCAATTATTTGTGTACTGCAACGTTTTTATGGAGATTCAAAAGAGTCCTTTCAAAAAAGAGTCACCTACTATGGTGCAAGTGACAGTGCCCACATTTTATCTGTTTTGTTCTTACTAATATCTATGAGACAGAGGTGCATTCAGGGATACCTCCCCATGTCCATTGCAGCTCTCTGAGCATTCTGTCTCTGTGAGGCACTAAATGTTTTGGAGAATGCCAAGTGCACTCAGTTTTCATTTACCTCAACAACCTGCTAAGCACCTGGCAGCATCCAGCCTTAAAGCTCATTTCTGGCCAGCCTGGGCAAGTTTGCATCTAAACTTTGCAACTAAGGCCCACGTGAAATTAATGCTCCTTCTTTGGAGGTATAAACTTCAAGTAAAATCTGAGTTGAGAAATAAACCTTGCAGCAGAATAAATTTCTGACAGTTTATGGTTAAAAAAACTGAGAAGTGCAATTTGAAATTGCTGCTTATGTAACGAGAGCCTGAGAACGGCACTAATATTTAATTGAGGGGAAAGTAACTGAAGGAGAATTGCTTGGAGATCTGCCAGCAGGATTTTAACAGCTGGAAGTTGAAATGTGATCAATTTTGACAGCAATAAACACTCCTTGGTCATAAGCAATTATGTTTAGGTTTCCGAGCTGTTTGAATTATTTTCTGTGTACTATTAACATTTTACTATCCAGACAGGAATTTGGATTATCATAATTTAGAAAATTTATGAAAACCCACTTTTCCCTAGCAGGTGCCCACTTATCTTGGGAAAAGAAACTGAATGCATCCTGGAATGAATAATTCATAAGAACTGGTCTCAGTGAAAAGTGACCACAGTTACACATCTCTTGAGAGAAGACAAGGAACGACTGCCAGGGCAAGTCCAAGAAAAGAGAGAAACACAGGGGTTTTCTCCAACAGGCAATAGCTTCAAGAGGCTGTGATATGCCTGCTACCTAGTTTTGTTATTTCTCCTGACGTACAACAGAGGCTACCAAAGCCATATTAGTTACAAAAAATACTTTCTGTAGAACAGATACAAGCATAACTCTGACTACATCAAGGAAAGAGGAAGGGCATGAAGAGTAAGCTAAAGTAATTTCTTGGGTGTATCACATCATTAGACACCAGCATTGGCATGGCCAAAGTAAAGTACATTGGCTGGACTCTGTAATTTTGTGCTGTATCTTGAAGATGCAATGGAAACTAGATATGGGGAATGAGAGGTCAAAAAGATTGGCCCAGGAGTTATCGGCTGAGGACAGTTTTAACAGCTGTTTCATTATCGGCCATGAAACAAGACTTTAGTGCATGGAAAATGTGGGATGGCCCAAGCCATATAGAATATTTAATCAGCAAGAAAAGCCTCCCTGACATGCTCTCCCTCAAGCACAATCCAGTAAAAACCTCCAGCCAGCCAAGAAGGGTGGCTAGCCCCATTATGTGCAGATAGAGAGGAGAAGGCATTCAGCTCTCCAGTTCTAGATGAGTGTCCTCTGAAGACCATCCTTGATAACAGCCAAAGTACCACTGATAGCCCTAGTGGAAGAAAAGGCCAAAGCCAGCTCTGCCCTCTTAACTGTCTGAAGGAACTCGTCCAAATGACTGAAAACAGTAGAACCCAGAGGAAACATATACCACTATCTCCCTCAGGGAAGAACATGACTGGGATTTCTTTTTCTTGAAAGAGTTATGGTTACAGCCGTAAGAAAACTCTTCTCAATTGGCAGCAAAGAAACACTGTTTGCTGCAACAGCCAGTTCTGAGGGGCTGCCAGTTCTGGCACACAAGCCTCTGAGGAGCTCACAATGAAACACAACCTCCTTAAAATGCCCTTATTGCCTAGGCGAGACAAAAGCAGCACACTCAGTTTGAAGCAGATTTCACGGGGCACACCCTGTACTGATGAGGCAAACATCAGCCCCCATGTCTGCCATCAGTGGAGCCACACCTCCCCTTCTGAGAGTGAACAGAACAAGTGGTGGTGCAGACCCCTGTGCAGGCTGGGGAGCATCAGCTCACAGAGCACAGGGTGCAGGGTACTGTGCCAGCATAGGGAATTCATTGATAAGCACATATCAGCCATTAGACAAACACGTAAGTGATCCCAGTGTGGAGGGGGAGACTATTTCAACTAATCCTTCTCTCTCTGCTGCAGATCAGCCAGCCCATACAATGCTTAACAGAGACTGGTTTGTTGGAGTGTATTTTTGTCCTAGTGTGGGAGATTCCCAGGTTCATATATAATCTCCTGCCTTTCTCTCTCATTGTGAGAGGCATTTAAAATATTTGCCAAGCCCTTGGCATAGTTTTTGAAAAAAAGAGATAGTGAAACAAGGAGAAGAATGCAGTTGCAGGAGGACAGATACATTTAGGGGGTGGCACGTGGGAATTCTCCTGTCCTACTTTGATCCAGGCATTTGGTGGGTATTTGCATTGGCCTCTTTTAAAGACAGTGATTAACTCAGCCTAGATACAGAACTTTCAAATGGCTTCACTTCAGGAAGATGAGTTAGCTCATGGGATGTTTTGTAGACTAGGTTGTAACCGGGTGTGTTTCTTACACCAGTGATCCAAGAGGAAGATCATCCCCACCTTTCCCTTCTAGCTGCTCTCAGGCTCAGAAACAACAGTAGAGAAAGAGGACAGGGTGAACCAGAGCAGGAAAGGACAGGTAAAGCATGGGGTTTTTGGGCCACACTTGATTTTCCAGGTGGGTTCTTTGAAATCAGGCAGAGACCTAATACTGCATCTTTCATCAGGTTTTTCCTTCGTGGGGAAATTACTTGGCCCCTGTCATTTGTCAGAGACCTTTCACAGCTGTAAGGTGAAAGCAAGAGCTTCAGGCCCAAGTGCAGAATGCCCAACTCACTAACAACCTCTGTGCTGAAACAGAAGGTTTGTTGGGTGAACCTTCAGCCGGCTCCAGTGTCAAAATTAAAGCTTGTTTAAAAGAAGAATCCGAGAAGCTGCCAAGAAGGTATGGACATTTCTTCCTCTATAACCTCTCAGGGTCTTATTTCAGGAAAGGCTAAGCAAGGTCTTGGCATTTATCCCCAGGAAGCATCATCTCCATCCTACTCACCACATTCTTGGTGCACAGACATTTCTTCCTTTTTAACTTCACAGGGTTTTATTTTACTAGGTTACTTCAATCTTAGAAAAAGAGAGCTCCAGGAATATAGTTAAAATAAGCATCATGTACTATTAAGTGTTTTTGATATTGAACATCATGGCACGTATAAGAACTGCGCAAATTGGATTAGATTCAGAAACAGTCTTCTTTACACTGGTCTAGTGCAAGTTTATTGAGACTCCATCTAGTCAGTGCAAACCATAAAATTCCATCAAAATGGCTTACCCCCACCAGTATTTTACTCATTCTATCATCAGCCTTTTCCATCAGATGATAGAGCAGATGGAGGACAGTTAATGGAGAAAGAGTTGGTAAGGAAAACGTACAGTTAATTGGAAAACCCAGTCAAACTGTCTGGGTGAAGGCCTCCTTTCTCCTTTTAAGAACCTTGTTTTCCCTTTGTGTACTTAGGGGATCATGACCACAAAGAGAGTATTAGTGTGAAAAAAGGAATATTCTAGGTCTCCTACTTGGGCAAAGTGGATTAGGGAAATATTTAGGCTTGCCCAGGTAAGTGTAACAATTTATTATGGCATCGGGTTCAAACTTGAACAATTCTCAAACATGACACAGTAGGAAAACTGAGTCACAGTCCTGAAAAATTTTTGATTTGCATTGGTAAAATGTACAAAACGTGCACCTCTGGCAACATTTCTTCTCTTCCTCCTTTTCATACAGAGTCTTGTTATTGCACCCCTCTAATAATCAGCTATCAGCAAACTACTTTCACAGCCACTGCAAAATGTAGCTGTACATTTGCCCTTTAGAGAGTACTGAGCATCAGGATTCATTAGCACATGACATGGAATTGCACTGATTTCCTCACTGGCTGTTAGTCATACATGCTACCTAGTACTCCTTAGCTGGAAAGCAAACTCAATTGTTAATTGTGGCAAGTGGAAATTTTAACGTGGCCTTCGACAGAGACAAAATCTCAGGTCAGCTGCAAACACAGATGCTGCAGCATGTTATGTATTTGTTCTTCTCACTGAGAATTGAGAACATTTCATACCTGATAACAGCAAAGCATCTTTGACGCGCCAGGATTTTAACAAGGTCCATGTAGTATCTGAAAATCTTGTGGTCGGTTTTGTCCTTGTTCTCATGCATATACCTGGCTCTAAAGAGACAACTTCCATTCACACATGTTTAGTGACCATAAGCATATTTAGTGAACCCCAATAATATGTAAAAAAAGCTACCACTGGAGAGTCATCCGCCTTCTTTCTAATGCTGTCTCTCAGGACACAGCTGTGTCTCTGGTGCCCCTCATGCTCTGCAACTCTGTTCCATCTTTATTACTGCAGAGATATTTTGGATTTCTCCATGGAGGCAGTTAATAAAATTTATTGTTAGCTACAAACTCTGCAAATCCAGTCCCTGGAAGATAAGCCAATGCAATATGCTGGCTTCAAAGCTGG
Source organism: Acanthisitta chloris (assembly GCF_000695815.1). Taxonomy (NCBI): domain Eukaryota; kingdom Metazoa; phylum Chordata; class Aves; order Passeriformes; family Acanthisittidae; genus Acanthisitta; species Acanthisitta chloris. Next base: position 5,122 of record NW_008665635.1, read on the forward strand.
CAGGATCAAACTAAGCAGGATCACTTGGTGGGATTTCAGCCCATAAGGGAGCTGAATGCCAGGTCATGCAGGGTTAAAAAAAGCAAGTTGTCTTGTATCGAAAAGTAAGAGTGACTTTGACTGAAGCCTCCTTTAGTCTTCAAATCTCCCAGGGTGAGGATGGGGTTAAAAAAAAGGATTTCCTAAATCCAACTCTGTTCCAGAAAGGTTAGGGATAAAACTAGCAGCAATTATGTAGTGTTATTAAAATAGCACCTAGAGGTGAATGCCAAGAGCCTCACTAAACACACAGAGATGATTCCTGCACCAAAGAATTTTCAATATGAACAGACAAGACAAAGACAGTACTGTTATTCTCATTTTGCAAACACTGAACCTAGACACAGAGACTAAGTCGCCACAGCACAGTGATTAGGTCACTTGCCAAGGTCATATGAGGGATCTCTGCCAGAGCCAGGACCTGAGTCTATTCGTATGACTCAGATACAGTGTGTGCTTCAGAAGAGCAGACCCCTTACTCATCCCAAGTTTCCAGACTTGTGTTGGTCCACTTTTGATTTTAAGAATGAAAAGTTAAAGATATCTCAGACTCCCACTGCACCCAATCCCCTCATCAATAAAGTTTCAATGCAGAAAGAATATATTTCTATAAACCAAGCCATGCTCTTTATAGGCCTAGGTTCACTTCTAAAAGAGCCTCTTACTCAGTCAGACCTATGTTGCCACCCTGCCCTCTGTTATATGCACACAAAATCACAGCAACAGGTCATCTGATACTTGCTTATTGTGTGAAAACACCCATTCTTTTATTACTTGCAAATCGCTGGGAAGGAATCTTACCTAACCACAGTCTTGGGCATCTGGCCTGGCTAAAAATTTTTGAAACTTTTATAAAGGTCATTTTAATGAACTTCTTACTTCAAAACAAAATCAAAGCCAAATCTTTATATTCAACATCTCCATTCCAAGGTCCAAAGTAATGAAGAGGAAATTTCAAAGGTAGAAATGCTAATATTTAATTTTCACTTACTTTCAAGGTCACTAGGCACCTGATGACTCTTTGTTCCCCTATAAAACTTTAAATATTCTGTGTCTTACATCTAGAATACAACAGAATCCTTATGCCTATAATGCTATTGGGAATTACTGAGAAGTCTTTCACTTCAAACTCAAACTGCAATTTTTATGTGCATGTTACAATAAGACATTTATGTTGCTCCGAAACAGATTGCTTATCTCTTCTGGCTGATACTATCTTCTACCCTAAGCATTTTACAGGAAATGAATAGGGATGAGAGAGATGCTCTTCTCTTCCCCACCTGCACTGTTTGCTTAAGAAGCAAACCCATTTTATTTGTAAAAGGCCTAACAACTCACAGAAGTAATTTCTGATGAGACTTGTATTTCTTGTTGAGGTGTCATTTGCTACTATAAAGAGGGCAAAACAATTTATATTACCATATTCTGCAAACATTATTTCAGGTGATTTTTTGACCTCCACTACCTCTTTCACTACCATCTCCTTATTTAGAGGTCAAGCTTATTGATTAGATAATTTTCCTTTAAAATTGATAGCTATTTTCTGATTATTCAAGCTAGCAGGAGTAACAAAGATTCCTGCTTTTCTTCTGGCACTCACCCATGCTTATGGATAAAGCTACACTCCCTTTCTCAGGGGTTGTGTGCCTCTAGTTTATGGAAGCATTCCCTGAAAATCACTTATTTCTGCCAGAAACTCTGCCCATTGAAAGCAAGTCTGAAAAATAAACCAACCCTGATAATGCGGAAGCCAAATCTCTTTTGCCCTAAGTTCTGAGCCCCAGTGCTACCTTAATCTCTTAAATTCTGTAGAAAGATGAAAATAGGAAGGGGGAAATTATTTCTGGAAATACCTTTGATGTTACAGATATATTGTATTAAGTTTGTGTTGTATTTAAAAAAAAATCAAAGTTATAGGTAATTTCTCAAGTATTTCTCATTATTTATCCTACAGATCAGACATTGATCCACATGTTCCAGCATGACTGAGAAGGAGTCTGCAAGGAAGTCAAACTTATAAGCAGGAAGTCTAAAGTCCAACTCACCAACATAATAATGTATGTAATGGAATCTTCAGAGATGTCACACACACAAAACAATCCCCAAAAACTCAAAACACAGCACAGTTGTTTTCTCACTTAGTAGTTCCAGCTTTACAAATGGTATCAAACCACTACACAGTTCATGCTTCTTTTAAAAATACAGCATTTCATTATTGATTTGTATAGATGTTCAATAAAACTAGAATGGTTTTGTTCACTTTGAGGAATGCTAACAGAATACGAAGCTGTGAATTAGAATATCAGATAAACTAGTCCTTATTGACAAGTTAATTATTTCTATCACTCATTGCTTTTTTTTAATCAAAAACTCATTAAGTCAGTGGGTGAGCTGTTCTGAGGAAGAATAATCAGAAGATAATCACTCCAGATTTGAATAATTTTATCACAGCTCTTCCACTTCAGGCTTCTCTAGTGATCTAAAGGATGAGATTTGAACTTCATTACAAACTGATTATAAATATAATTCAGATGGATGGGAAAGTAATTTGAAGAATTTTTATCCTGGTAATGAGTTCCCTTTGAAGCTTATGAGCTGGTCTCTGGACAAATTTGTAAACAATTATTGCTTGTCTGCAAGGAACTAGGGCACTGAGGAAGGTTTGGGTTTTATTAGTTAAATTAGTTTCTAAGCAGAGAATGAAGAACACTGAACGTAACTTTCTCTTTTGTCTCATTAAATATGTCTTCCCCGGCTCTGATGGCTGAAAGATTTTAAGGACACCTTCACTGAGCTGAGACCACGTAAGAGGCTTTTCCCTCTTACACCCATTACATCACTTAGATACTCGAAGTACCTTCATCAGAATTCCTTTGAGAAGTTGCTTGAGCAGCATGTGCTCACCCAACTCTTTCAGAAAGGCTGTGTCATGCAGAATGTGTTACCTGCACTATTCAGCTGCCTGAAAAGACACAAAACCCTGAGCTGGTAGGTGGTGCATCATGATTACTAGGGCAGTGGCTACATTGCAGGTGTGCAGTATCAGATTCATTACCATCACCACTTGCTCATCTCACTTACCACATACAGAAAGAGTTTTCAGTGCCTGCTACCAGGAGCAGGGATGGAAGTGCAAGTACACCCCTGTACAGAATGAGGCCATGAGGCCTCATGCAACAACAAGCAGGCACTCAAACTGGCAATCTTGTCTGAGTCTATCCCAAGACTATGCTCTGCATTGCTGTTTCAAGACAGAAAGATTTCTGTAATACATGCACACATACTGACCTACCCCTCTTGGGATACTCTCATTGAGGTCTCACTGAGGTAAAGACAAAGGAGACCCACACACCTTTCCAATATACCAACTTCCCTGCAGCTTGCCTGTCAGTACCCCATGACCATGCTGTAGAAGCTGCAGCCTTAGGGCCACGTTTGTCAGAGCATGGCATGCAGAAATCTAAAGGCCTGAGACTAGCAGCCTTGTCCTCTGATTTCTATCAGAGGATTTCTATCCGAGGATTTAAATCAGGTGATTGCTGGTTGGGTTCAGCTTAGCACTCAATACCATTGAGAAACAGGGCTGAACCACAAACTTCAAGCACCTCCAAACCTTGGTAGGGCCTGAGTTTGGAAAATTGCGTGTTTTGTGCAGGTGTAGTCATAAAAGCACTGACTCAATAGCTGAGTTTGAAGACACATTCCAGTGTGTCATACTAAGCCCCAACAGCCCTCAGGAGGCTGTCTCACAATGTGGTAATGCTACTCCCATGGTCATACACCTGGCAGAACAAGTGCTCCCTTCAATTTAAAATGCCTTTAACTCTAAGAACGCTAAGATAAGAAAGAGGTACAGAGTGCTCATTTGTATGCTGGTATCTACAATTTTGAGCCTCAGATTATCGAGCAGACACAAAGAAAGCAGCAAACACAGAATGCAGCTATTAATAATAAACTGATTTTCCTCTGTGTGGTACTGAAAACATTTTCTTATTGAAGACATGCATAACCATCAGTCCTTCACAGAGGTGAAATCCCAAAGGACTGTGGAATCAAGTCTGGCCAGATAACATGTTTAAGTACGACCATTCTTGTCCATGCTGAGGGCAACATCTTGTTAACATGTGTCTTAGCAGTTTTTAAGAAAATGTATTAGCTCATTATAGATAAGCCCTGAGCATAAGCAGTCTGGGTAATCTTAAGTGAGAGGAAGAATAGTGCCTTTCAAAAGGATGAACTGACAGAACTAGAAGAGGAAATTTAACTTCACCAAGGAGACCGTTTCAGCAGCAACTCCTACAACATAAGCCACAGAAGTTTCAAATGCTTAGTGGTTTTCCTCAATTTTCCTTCAGCTTGCTGTTCCTAAAGGTACTGAGGGCTCAGAGAAATTGTTTAGGCTTGAAATTGGGAACATACAAAGGAACCACTTAATATATTTATTTATAAACTTAAGTTCTACCTTAAAAACATTTAGGGTTCTTTTTAAACCTTTAACATTCACTTGAAATGTTGTTAAAGGCTGTCAATTTTTTGCTAGCTAAAAAATTCTTAACTTCTAGCTTTAGCCCATTAAACCAGGACAATTAGGCTTCAGCTAATATGAAATTCTGAAGCCAATGACAAAATTCCCACAGACTTCAGTAGCACACTTATTGCTCCTTCAGACTTCCAGTATATTAATATTAATTTGCCAAAGTATTAAGTCAGAAGGAAACATTTTGAATAAGGCTGTGCAATACTGCACCCAAAATGTGTTATAGAAAAGTTACTAGAATTAATATTATTGGGCATATGCAGAGATGTACATCAAGTGATGAGCTTTATTGCCTACTCATGTTGGGAAGAGTTATTATTCACTGCTACAAATTCCTCACTATTAAAAGCACTATATACATTGTCAACATGCAAAATTACCAGTGCTTTCCAAAATATTTATTACCTTCTGTTATAAAAGAGACCTATAAACAAAAAGTATGTTACGGCAGCGTTCTAAACACTGATTTAAAATGGTGAATGTTTTGCAAAGGCAACACACTTTTTTGTGCTTAGTTCTGAGGATTTTGTACAATTAACAAGTCAACCAAATATAGATCAGAGCTTCAGCCTATAAGACGATGATAACTTTCACCTCTCCCTCCCACTACTTGTTGAGATCACTTATCATTTTATATTATTTTCCCTTTCAAAGAATTTGGTGGAGTTTTGCCTCATCTTAGTAGGGAGCTGGCTCCACATCCTCTTTATGGAGTACCCTGTACCTTGAGATTGCTTGTTCATCATCCAAGGCAAAGGGAAACTGTTTCTCCAAACAGAATTGCCTAGATTTCTGACAGCATTTTTAATACTGCAACTCTAATAATTTTAAAGAAGCCTGTACATTTTATTTCTCTGAAAACAGCCCTGATAACTGATGTTCCTTTATTTATAGCCATACTTGTATTTTTTCACAGTCACAGAAACTGCCCTGTGCAACCAGTGCTGAGACAGTGCTCCCCTGTTACTGAAGCAGACCACTGCTGAGGTACATCTGCAGAGTCAGGTAAGCAGCTGTGTGAACACTCTCTGCCACCCACACTGGAGAGGCTGAAGTCCACCCAACCTGCCTGTAACTGGAATGAGGACATGTGTTTGCCTGCCTCCATGCATGCAGACATGCCTGTTATTTTGTCATGATACAGCCAACACTTGGAGGTTGGTGCCAATTCTCAGACAGTTCAGGTTTTGATGAGACACCCTTTAACATGTCGTGGTTGGTGAGAGGCAAGGAGAAGGTTTCTTGCTATCCTAGGACAGATAATTATTGCATTCTTCTGACTGTAAAGGGCACCCAGGGTGGCTAGCTGAGATGAAGACATCTACACTGCAGGCATCTAAAAGCAAGAAAGCCAAGACTCACTTTAGTTGACAGGTATGAGTTTCATATACTATAGAAAAAGAAAATTTCACACTGAGCTATTAGGGAAATCATCCATTTGCAGTGCACACTTTTCCACAGCAGAGAAAAATCTTTCAGTGGCAATACTATGAAATCATATGAGCAAGGATCAGGTCTTTAAATGTACTTTGGAGACCAGCAGAGCAGATGGCAAGATTTTTAAGCCTGGCCATGAATGCATTCTGTTCACACTTGTCCCATCACTGTTGAAGTCGAGCTTAGACTCCAGACCTCAGGCACTGCCAGCTAAATGCTAAACTGGACAAGGATAAGATTTAGGTGTTTTAAAAAAAATCAGAAGACCCAAAAACATTTGAAGGACTCTAATGAAATGGGCAGAACAAAGCAAGCCCTTCCTTGTCTGACTGGCTGCTGTCAGTGACAGC
>NW_008665635.1:11588-16533 GCF_000695815.1 Acanthisitta chloris
CAGGTTCAGATGTTGTCATGCCTGTGACATGATAGGTTTAGAGGAAATATATATCTGAAAGGAGGATCTGTCCAGAATGATTGAGTTATACTGCCGTTAAAAGCAGAACAGATGTATAAGCAGAAGTGATGGTGTCACTGAGAATCAGTTACATATCTCCTGGGAAAACCTTCATTTGTTGGGTAAGGACAATATGCTATACTATACACATACCCTCCTATAAATGTAATCCATTTTTCCTGCTCTGAAAGCATGTGTGACAGCTGTTCAGCCCAGAAGCAAAATGACATTTTATATCAAAAGTATTACTGATTTTTCCTCTTAACTGATTTTGGTAAAGCATTAAAAAGAAATGTTAATATACAAATCTACAGAAAATGTCAGTCAGTCTTCAAAGTGGAAAGGGTTTGGCATTTTCTGCTAACTCTTTGCATTTGCTATCTTTCTGCATTTTCTGGTTCTATCAGAAGAAAAGTCTTCAATTGGGCTCATCCAGAGAAAAGCTGGAAAAATCATGAGAAAAGTCTACTCAGGCAAAATTCACAGAAGAGGTGCAGTCTGTTGATCTCAGATATGCATTTAGGATAGCAATGAGCCAGAACAGGATGCAGGTAGCCAAGTTTGTAAGTCAGTCTTCTGGCTGCAGGACCAAAGGATTCCCAGTGCCCACTGGAGTGTGGTACCTTTGCTGCAGGAGTAGAATTCATGGTAGAAGCAGGTGAGGATCAGTTCCACACAAAATCTGCTATCTGCTCCCTGTACTGTGAGATGTCCTCCTGCTCCCATCTCCTGGGGGATTGTAGTCCCAGGCCATCTGCCTGGAAGTAATGGGCCTTCACTCTAATCCACTTCTCTTTGGACCTTCCTCCCTGAACTCAGGCAGCCCCTGTATCTCATCAGGACTAACTTCGTGTTTCTTTGTGCTTACCATATGGTGTAGCACTTACTCTGTCTGGCTGGTAGGATAAAACACACCACAGAGAGGGCACAGGTGACTCTTAAAAGAAAGAATGGGCAGTACCTCATTAGCTTCTCAAAGAAACCCTACAAGTGTGCTGTGGGTTCTTGCTACTAACTGCTGAAAGGCATATCATCAGGATATCTCAGCCATCAGCTTAATCCTCTGCAGTTAAATTTTGAATGCTTGTGAAACAGTTCCCATGTCCTGTGGCTGAAAGTCAGTGAATGAACCCTGTGAAGAAGTCCAATTTTTCTCCTGCCTTTGGAAAGATGCCAAGACCATTGAAAGCAGTTTATCATTTAAAAAAGAAAAAGGTATTCCCTGGAATGGGGAAAATTATTCAACAGCAAATCATATGGATTGAGAAATATCAAGTCCTCTATCCAGAAAAATGGTATTTATACAAAATGGAACACTTTTAGCAGGGGCTACAGCAAGAATGCCAACACCAAATACATTACAGTCTCATAATCAAGCCACAAATGGAAAAAAGCATTTCTCATACAGAAAACTTACCTGTCAACAGAGGGATGTAACTTCACACGAAGTTTTGGTCTCAAAGTACATGATATGATTTTAAAAAACACAAAACACTTTTATAGGGAAATTCCCAAACAGCTCCATTTCTAATACTTATCTCCTGGGAATTCATTTGCCAGGTGCACACAAGAACTGGGAACATTTCCTATTTGGCCAGCTCCCCTTACTTGTGCTGGCTGCAGGCCACACAGGTGAGCCTCAGCTGCTGTTACCTAAGCTATGAAATACTTGAGAAATAGAGAGAAAGATGTAGAATGGCATCTGTACTATCAATGAGCCAAAGTCAGAAGTTTCAGCTGTTAGTATCAGAAGGGAAAATGTAGTGATGTTTTCAAGGCTTTTCTGTTCATAGACCTTGTTTAGCTACACTAGTCCTTGCTGAAAGATAGCTTTGCAGTAGCTATATTTATCATGATGATAATTGTTTGGTGAGAATGATAATGATATTGTTTGGTGAGAAATGCATTTTTTTAAATGAAAATGCGCACATTTTGTCCATTTATTGATTAAAATGAAAGAAATGCTTAATGCAAATAAGGAATGAAGAAACACTTTGGCTTTCCTAGTCTTGTAGGTGAGCTTAAGCCTAACAGCAAATGAAACATGCAGCTGTTTGTGATGAAGCTTCAGTTCAGCCTTGAAGGCTACGGAAGCCTTGACTGATTCATAGTTTTCACTAGTATGCTCTGTCTAAACTGTAAAAATGTACTACTGAAACCTGTTGGGAGATCTGTTTCTGCCAAATTGGCTGCTTTCCATTCCAACTTCAGTAGAAGTAGATTTTCTAAGTTTTGTCATCAACAGATTGATTTTACATGAGAAACTTGCCTTTGTCATCATGAGTGATGTGTAATGGCCTCTAAAACTCAATTCCCAGTTTACTGCAGACACTCCTTGCTCAGAACATATTGCTGACTTCTGTGCAACTTCAGAGATGCTACCAGTTTTGTTTTACAACCAGTCATTGTCATCAACTCCAGATTAACAAAGTTATTAAATATAATGAATACAAACAGTTCTTGGCAAACATTCATTATGTAGCATGTTTAAATTCTGGATCATCAGCTCCATAATCTCTTTTGCCTGTTTTGTTGCTTTGGGTTTAGGTGAATTCAAGAAGAATTTCAGTCAATAAGAGCTTTAGCAAGCTTAATTTCTGTACTGTATTACCGAAGTATTTCACATGTGTTTATGCTCATAGCATGTTGCACCAACAAGCCCTCCACAGCCTTTCTTTTCTGGTTTAATTTAAAATGAAGAGGTCCTCTATTGTGCTGTGATGGTGTGACTTTGATTTTCATGAGGGGAGTTTTTTCCTCTCTTGCTGTGACTGATGATTGTATGACGAATGTGGATGTTAATGATAACTTTTAAATATGTGATTCACAGGGGCAGGGGGTAGAATGTATTTGGTTTGCATAGAATGGTTTTGGTGACAGGGGTGGTTTCTGTGAGAAGCTACCAGAAGTTTCTCTTGTTTCTGACAGAGCCAATGACAGCCAGATCCAAGATGGATCCACTGCTGGACAAGGCTGAGCCAATTAGCAATGGTAGTAATGCCTCTGTAATAACATATTTAAGAAGGGGTAAAAAACTATCATGCAGAAGTTATTGCAGCCAGGGAAGAGAGAAGTGAGAATATGTGAGAGAAACCACTCTGCAGACAGCGAGGTCAGTGAAGTAGGAGTGGGAGAAGGTGTTCCAGGCACCAGAGCAGGGAGTTGGACTAGATGATCTCCAGTGGTCTCTTCCAACCTTAACTGTTCTAAGATTCTGTGGTTAAATACCTGAAGGCATTTAAAAGATCTGTGGACATGGCATTCAAAGACATGATTTAGTGGTGAATTTGACAGTGTTAGCTTTATGATTGGACTCAAGGGGTCTTTTCCATCCTAAATTATTCTGATTCTGTGGTCTTGGTGGACATGATACAGGAAACTTAAAGACCCATGGTCTTATTGAGTGATACAAGCCAGCCAAATGACATACAGTCTCTTGTGTCCCAAGAGGCTCTGGCTATATAACATGTGGATGACTGAAACCCAGAATGTCAGTACCACTTCTGCTGTTAGATATGAGCTGTTTCCTTCAGCTTGTTCCCTTAGAAAAAATGAAAGAAGATCTCCTTTCTTCCATCTGCCTGCCATCCAGGAAACAAAACAACAGTATTCTATAGAAATAACCTCCTATTCAGGTACATATCATCCTGATACACCCTGTACACAGTGCCCAATACACTTGCCTGTGTGTTTCTACAGGTATGCAAGCATTCAGTTCTGTATTATTTATTGCCCCAGCAGAGGAAAGCAAACATCAGCTAGAGAGCAGGGTTAGAAGGGTCAAAAAATGTGCACTGACTGCATTTCTTCTTCTTTCTTATCTATGCATATAAACATTTTTCCATCCAAAATAAAATTCCTTTTCAAGATGAACAAATTCATTTAGAAACAAGCCTAAATGACCAAACTTTAACATAGTCCTTGAAATAAGCTTTAAGAAACCCTGACATTACTGGGGACCACAAGGGATTCAGACAGTGCAATGGTCTTGAAATGTGTCAAAACTGGGTCTCTGCTTGTAGGACCAGACAGCAAACAGTGGAGTTTTTGTTTCTGAGACAGTAGTTAACCACATACCATGGGCACTGTTTCAGAAACTAAACCCTACAAAGTCTCCACTTCCCCATGGTATAAGTGAGCTTTTGTCATGCCTCTCCCTGCATGAAGTCTTTCAATAATCCCACCTGATTTTAAAGAAGACTTTCCCATCACTTTACTTTTTTTATTTTTAAGAAGATGGAACTGAGGATTAGATTCATGCATACAGTGACAGCCAGTCACTGTTGTTCTGGTGCCTTTAGAAATTGCAAACAAATGTGTTTCCGGTGCTAAAAAAAGAAACCCTAAACAAGTAAAAAATATCTCTGCCAGAGCATCTGTACTAGTCTGTGACTTACACCTCTTGCATGCAGTCATTTTTCCTCAACAATGAACCAAGTGTCCTTATTTTATAGGAAACTCTCTTGTCAGGAACTCCCTCCTGCAAATCCAGACGTGCAGAAGTTCAGTACAGGAAGTCAGGCTGTCATGGCTCCAGGCATTGTTAATCATTTTTAAATGATCATTAAAAAGCAGCAGCAGCAAAAGGATGCAGCTCTGGTGAGGTCAGATAACAAAAATGCCTTTTTTTGGTGGTGGGTGTAAAACAAAAACACATTTTTCAGTCTGAGTCTTAAAACACTCTATTCAATGCCTTGGAGTTTAAGACAGGAAAAGAAAAATACAGTACTGGGCTGACAGTTTCTAAGGCCATTCCTGCCCTGCTTCCTGTGCCCCCCCCCCATTCCCAGCAGACAGACCCACACTCCCTCTGTCTCTCTTTGTGCAACTACAGAGACTTCGCTGTATTCAATGCTGCCTCGGGTCTAATATTTTGGGTCTTCAA
>NW_008665635.1:16593-17381 GCF_000695815.1 Acanthisitta chloris
TGCCCTGGCTTGAAAACTTTTAAAACCTTTGACTTGTTAAAACCTTTGGATTTAAAACCATTAAAATCCAGATCCAATTTAAGTCTTGTGATGCAGACCAATTTTTGCAGGCTATGTGTGCTGTACCTATGTTTTGCAATAATTAATTATGCCCACCCATGGCCTTGGTGTCATTTGTGTCAATTTGTGACATCAGCTAATACTGATATAAATGTCACTGAACCTATTGTTATGAGAAAAGTACAGCGCAATGTATTTCTTTTCCCCTTCTGAATGTCTCCTATATACTACCATATGGTTTCTGTACCAAGGGCACTCCACCATCTGGACTGTGCAGCCTAATGCCCTGAGGAAGACATTGACATAAACCAATTTATGTTAAGACCAGAACCCAGACATATGATATTAGTGTGGCCATACAGCTGGCCCCCACAGATGAGAATGGATTGCCAAATCCCCAGTAGCTTTCTCAGTTCCTCCCTCCTTCGGTGGTCCTGGTTCTTGGCTGTGGCAGGCATGTCCATGTGACCCCCTGGGGCCCAGTATGGTTAGAGACAGTGCCCACCCTGCCAGCAGGATCCTGCCAAACCTCCTCACAGGCAGAAAAAGCTCTGATCATCCACCCTGAAGCCGCAGAGTGTATTCTCATGGCACTGCCTCAGATCAGCAAGAGTGGTCTCAGTGGAAGTATCAGAATCAGAGCAATGGCCAGCAACCCTTTTACAACTTCTTTCCTTCTTTGTGTGAACTCTCCCTGGCTCAATGGTCACACACAGAGAGTTGTGGTC
>NW_008665636.1:0-2015 GCF_000695815.1 Acanthisitta chloris
GAGGGCAGGGGTGCGCCCCTGGCTGGGAGCGGCGCCCCAAAAATCTCCCCAGGGCACCGAGGGGTCCAGACCCTCACCCTGGGGCTCTCCCTGCTCAAACATCCCGGGCTGGGCTGCAGACACCCCCGACCGAGCAGCAGGAGAGCAGCACCTCCAGTTTTAGTGTGTCCATGCACACACGTGTGCTCTGTGTTTATCTCAAGTTCTCTAATCCTCTCCCCAGGGGAATCCTTTCGTTCTCTCCCAAGGGAAAGGGATGCTCGGGGCTGCCCCATCCCCTGGCAGAGCTGATACCTCTGTGGAAAAGTTTTACTCACTTAATTCAAGCACCAGTTTGACTCTCAGAGCTGCTGAGGAAATGCCAAGGGAAAAGCAGCTAGTGATGACCTCCAGCAAATGTGTCACCTCCTCGGGGTTCAAAGCAAACCTTCCAGCAGGATTTGCACCTGTAACCCAATCACAGCTGAAATATGGGTATTAATTCATGGAAGGCTTCAATGGATATCGACTACTGTGGGTTCACATAGGGACTGTGGTAACCATATACCACACTCTGCCCTGAGCCAATACTCACCACCTCTGCCAGACCTCAAAAAGGGCTTTTTTTAAGCCCAAAATTGTTTTTTCCTCCCCCTAACCACACTCCTTGGTCCAACAGACAATCCCACATCTCCCCACTCACAGCTTATTGTGCTAGTTCAGACCTTCCCTCATCCCAACAACAAAACACAGCTGTCCGTGCTATCCATCTTCTAAATGATAAATGTCCCAAGTAATTTTTATTTAGAATACAAGAGAGAGGTACAAATGTATTTACACTGTGTACATATACAATCAAATAATATATAATATCAAAGTTCTGTAAATAATGTTTACATAAATATTTACAAAGTTAAAGTGACAGTTGTTGGGGGGGTTGGTGGGGTTTTTTTTTGTTGTTTTCTGGAAGTCGAACACGGTTTGTGAGAACTTTATACATTTTTAGGCTTATATTTAACATTAGAATACCTTCTTTTAAGCTTTATGATACACAACTCTCCTCCCTCGTCTGGGGACTCCAGAGGGCGCTTAGAGTTGTCCTTGGGGATAGGTTTCCTCTGTCCCCAGAGGGCAGTAGCAGTTAGAGCCGAAATGGTCCCTCATGGATGGGGAAAGGGATGGGAAAGGGATGGGAAACATTTTTAGGCTTATATTTAACATTAGAATACCTTCTTTTAAGCTTTATGATACACAACTCTCCTCCCTCGTCTGGGGACTCCAGAGGGCGCTTAGAGTTGTCCTTGGGGATAGGTTTCCTCTGTCCCCAGAGGGCAGTAGCAGTTAGAGCCGAAATGGTCCCTCATGGATGGGGAAAGGGATGGGAAAGGGATGGGAAAGGGATGGGATGGGAGCTTCCAGTGCTGGAACAAGCACATCCCAGCTGAGCTCAGTATCTCCCACAAAAACCTGCCTGTGGATGGACATTCCCAGATGGCACAGTGTCCCCATGCTATGTTTCTTGTCCCCTCTGCCCTTGGCATCACTTGGAATGGAGACAAACCCCAGTGCATGGCTCAAGCTGGAGAGGGGCAGGCAAGGGGACTGGGATGGGGGAAATGTGTTTGATAATTTGGGGCTTCCAAGGAGGAAAAATGTGTCCCTTGGCGGGAAATGTGTCCCTTGGAAGGTGCCACCAGGGTCAAAGTCACTCTGGGGCAAACAGGCATGACTGGGGTGGCTGCATCAGGGCTGTGCCAGCCTCTTGATGGGGCATGTGTTTGCTGGACACTCAATGGGGCAGAGGAGGAGGGATAAGAGCAGTTTTCTTCTCTTCAAGTTATCTGTAAAACTCAGACAAGGATCTGGCACAGCTTTTCTGCTGTTTTGCACCAGCAAATCCACACAGGACATCCTGCTGTGTCCCTTCTCCCCCTGCCAACCCCAGGGACCAACAGCCCACCCTACACCCCATCTCATTGGGGATGACCCCACTCAGTGCACCTGCAGAGCTGTGTGTTCCCCTCACTCACCACACA
>NW_008665636.1:2061-2384 GCF_000695815.1 Acanthisitta chloris
ACCCCTGCTCCACCAAGGGCCAACCCCCGAGTTCATTGCATGTCTCAACATCAGTCCTTGCTGTCCAAACCCTCTGTAGGTTCACAGCACCATGGTGGGGATGTGATGAGCCAGCGAGGCAGGATGGGGCACGGGCAGGGCTGGCGAGTGAGCCTGCAGGGAGGCGTTGGGGGGTCGGTGGCGAGCGCTCTTCTGGTGCGCCCGCAGCCCTGCCAGCTGCGAGTAGGCACTTTGGCACACCTGGCACTTGTAGGGGCGCTCGCCCGTGTGCAAGCGGACGTGGTTGCGGAGGGTGGAGGACTGGCTGAAGCGGCGGTTGCAGA
>NW_008665637.1:0-5216 GCF_000695815.1 Acanthisitta chloris
GGCCCTCGGGTCGGGGCTGGAAGTGACTTGGCATTAGAAGAGGCAGGTGTGTTGTACCAGACTGGCCCTTGTAGTAGCTGAGGTAATCAGCTATATTTCTGTCTCCAGTGTCTTGCCTCACTCTGTTTTTAGTTCCAGGCTGAGAGTCATATTTTGTGCTCCTCAAAAATCAGTTGAGTAATACTGGCTGAGAGTCCATGTGTGCAAGTCATTTCATTGTCCCTTGAGAAGAGTAAAAATAAAATCTAAAGCTAATTTCCAAATCCAATAATACTTTAAGTGTTGGCCTTGCCCTGAGGCTCTTTCAGTCCCTTTAGTGTCTGTGGTTTATCTTCTCCTTTTCTTTTGCAACTTCTGCAATTTAGACCCACTTGGTCTTACTAAGTCAGTTCCAGCAAGGTGTGCCAAGAACTTAGTATCTGTGGTAGAGCTTATGATGGAAGCGATGTTTTCAAAGGCATGTTTTGAGTCTGAGGTGAACAGTGTTTATAAAAAGAAATTTTTACTTTTGCAAAGTTGTTCTCACCACATAGGAATCAAAAAAAGTTACTCTGCAACTGGAAAACAGTTACTTCTTAGTTACAATTTTTGGTTCAATGCTGTTGGCAGTCATCTTGCTGAATTGAGCTTTAGTACAGAGTATAGCATTTCAAGACCTAATAGAGTGTTTATGAAGAGATTCTCAGTTTTGTGTGCATACTTGTCTGAAACAGTATTTGAGAACTTGGCATCTTGAGCATGGGTATGAACTCACTGCTTGGTTGTCATGTGCTGTTCCAGTAAGTGGCTGCAGTCATCAGTTTTTTCACTCATTTGCTTCAAGGGAATTTTATGGATTTGGGTTTTTTTTAATACTTACCCAGAGAAAGCAATTCAGAATGTAACATGGATGTTCAGGGTGGTAAAAAAACACTGACAGGTTTTATCTAGGAAGCGAGTTCATGAGGGTATTGGTAAAAAGGTATACCAGCATACAGAAGGAATGACTGTTTTCACTTTTGTTACTAAACCTGGAAGAATTTTAAGTTGGTGACTTTTCATTATATATTTAATATAGACTTGCAGGAACAAGTTAGTTCCCTACTTTATGTGGAGTTTTGAAGGTTGGTAGTAATTTTCAGAAGACTCAGTGATCAGTAATTACTTTCTGATCTCACTTCATACTGTCTACCACAATACATAGCCTCTGGGCATTATCAAAAGCTGAAAAAGGAGAGCTCTGACACAGAAAAGTGATGAAGTAATGTAATCATAGAATGGGTTGGGTTGGAAAGGACCTTAACAATCACCTAGTTCCAACCCCCTGCCATGGGCAGGGACAGCTTCCCCTAGAGCAGGTTGCTCAAAGCCCTCCCATCCAACCTGGCCTTGAACACTGCCAGGGATGGGGCATCTGCCACTTCTCTGGGCAACCTGTTCCAGTGCCATGTAAGTTGTAAAATGTCCCTCCCCACCTCTTCCCTGTGTCAAATGGGGCTATTGGACTGCTTTACTGAGAGAGAAAAGGGGGCTAAGTATGGAAACTGGGAACCCATTATTGTTGGCCTTTAAGCCTAGTACATATTTGCTTCTATTTTATTGCTGTCTTGTGCTTTATATGCAAGTTTGGTCATTAGCTGTGCTTTTGTGTCCTGCTTCTGGCCTCTGTCTAGGGGCAGGCTTTTGATATAGGCTTTGAATTTCCTTTCAATTTCAAAACAGCTCTAAAGCTACATTTTGTGTTCACTTTCTCTTTGAGTCAGAGAAAGAAAGGAGCAGAGCAAAAGTAGGGAGCTGACAAAGGGGGGGGTGAGATGATTTAGAGGATTTGCACCTGGCTCTCTCTGAAGTGGGAAACTCATTGAGGAGCTTTAAAAATTACTTATGTTAGCTGTCTGTCTTGCCCTTCACTGAGCTTTACCAACACACAGAGGAAAGTTGGCAGGAAAGAACCCCCAACCCATGCCTTAGGCTTTCCTGCTTAGTATTTTCAGTTCAGGCTCTCCTTTCCTGATGCATAGATGTCAGAGATATGTCTGTGCACCTTGACCATACTCAGACAATTTTGCTCTGTGATCTCATTTACAGCATGAGGAACCCAGCTCTGGGGGCCCCAGCACAGGACATTGACCTGTTGGAGTGAGTCCAGAGGAGGCCACCAAGTTGATTAGAGGGCTGGAGCACCTCTCCTATGAGGAAAGGCTGAGACAGTCAGGATTGTTCAGTTCAGCCTGGAGAAGAGAAGGCTCTAGGGTGACCTCATTGTGGCCTTTCAGTACCTAAAGGGGGTCTACAGGAAGGCTGGAGAAGGACTTTTTACAAGGGCATGTAGTGACAGGACAAGGGGAATGGTTTTAAACTGACAGAGGGCAGGGTTAGATTAGATATTGGGAAGAAATTCTTTACTGTGTGGGTGGTGAGGCACTGGCACAGGTTGCCTAGAGAAGCTGTGGCTGCCCCATTGTTCAAGACCAGGTTGGATGGGGCTTGGAGCAACCTGGTCCAGGTGTCCCTGCCCATGGCAGAGGCATTAGAATTAGATGATCTTTGGTTTGGGTTGGAAGGGACCTCATTCTGCAATTCTATGATCCCCACGAGAGATGCAATGATGGCAAATGTTGATAATGATATTCTAAATTGCTGTTGGAAGATGGCTAGTGCTTGTCTGTCAAAGTCCTTAGTCTTGTCTGTAGGAGAAATAACATCACTCTCCTGTGTAGCTGTCATAATTTTTTAACATCTTTGTTTCTTTGTCTGCAGAACTGTTGGGTCAGATAACTGAAGCTGATCCCATGCATTTAGATGCCTACATGCTGTTTCTTAGAGAGCTTTACTCCATTTTTAATGTCTCCAGGCTTTTCAATTGCTTTAAGTGCAGTCATGTACTGACATTGATCCCATTTTTGCTTCTTACTTAGGAAACCAGATTCAGTACTAAAACTTTTTTTTCTCATATTCAGCAGAACTAAGTGGTTGTCTCACTGTGCTGTTCAGCACTGCTGTGTGTCAGAAGGTATCTGAACTTTTTCCATATATTTGATTTATTGAAAGTTTTGGTCCAAAAACTTCCATTTACTGCCCAGTTCTTCTTCTATTCATTTTTATTTCATGTCCCAGACCATTTTTTAGGCTACACAGCAATCCACATCCTGAGGGACAACCATTCGGTTTCAGTGATGGTTTATATAACCAAAGCCTGGCACTGGTTTCTTATCAAAAGGCCTTTGGATCCACATCTCATGTCCAGAGGAATATGATTCATATTCACACTTTGAATAGGTTAAATTGTTTTTTCTGGTGTCCCTTAGCTCAAGTTTTAAAATATACATGCTAAACTAATTTCCACTGTTCAAGAAATAATGTTGAGGCAAGGTCCTTACAAGTAGGTGATTGTTTTTATCCACTGTTTTAACCATAAGATCCTGTGTGGCCTGATGATGTATTGGTTTCAGTTTTCTTGTTACACTCTGTTTTCCTGGAAATCCCAGACCTTTCAGGACTTTACCAAGACCATGTTTTAGGTTGAAGATGGAATGAATTAATGAGCTCCTTCCAGAATGTATCCAGTAGCCTTTCTTGTGTCTTTTTTTTTGGGTTTAGAGAATGAATCTGTGACATCTCACATGGCCATTGAAAGGGATGGATGTAGATTTCTCACTTCTTGCATTCTTTAATGAAGTGAGGAGAAAGTTGATTTTTAAAAATGCAGTAAACATGCCAAGTGATGCACTGCTGATACAGTCTACATTTATGCTGTGTAGCTGCTTGCTCTGCCACTTTCACTCAAGGTTTGTTTTCTTCTGATTATTTTGTCCCTAAAACAGCGAAATGGAGCCAAAGCGTGTGGCCAACACTGTTGTCCAGAAAGCTTCCTACTCTTTGCTGGTGCTTGCTGCTTGCTTAGGACAAAGGAATGCTTTAGTTTTTTCTTTTTGGCAAGAATAAAATGAAACTGTGCTATGCTTTCTGTTTTAACCTTAGTCACTGGCACATCTGGACTGCTTTGAGAGCAGTCAGATACCCAAGAGAAATTATTACAGTCTGCTGCTGTTGTGGCTGACTAATGTACAACTTCTAAGAGCTCCTTAGGAATCAGTTGGTTCAAGTTCATATTTTTTCATAAACTAAAGTATTTGCTATATTTGATTTTGAAGGAAATCACTTAATCTGCCTTTCTTCCATTTCCTTGTTATTTGATGTGCTCCATTTTGTCAACACAATCAAATTATCTGTCACATCTTATGGCATAGGAGGCCAGAGCTTCAGTGACTCTTGTGAAGGTATTATGGAAAGGTGCTTATATCCTAAAAAACAATAAACCCCATTTTTCATGAGCATTTGAATTTCTACTGGCTTGCTAAGGTTTTCCTAATAGGCTTTGACAGGCTAAATTCTTACAGTTCTTCCTGTCAGAGGAGCTGCAGCATTGTCCTTTAATTCCCCTATTTTATCCATGATTTGACACCAAATAGACTTGAACTTTTGTTTCCGTGGCAGTGGTTATGTGCGATTTCAGATGAGTCTGACTAATTCTTTTAGGCAAAACATCTTAGAGTCAGCAGTATCTCACTGATCACTTCTTTTTATAGATAGCTTCATAGCTATTTCCATTTGAGTAGTAAAGTAGTTATATTTAGTGGCAGAAAAGATTCTACTTTGAACTCCTGAAACTGATGCCTAGGAATAATATTATCCTTTGTCTTACAAACAAGTATAGTTTCTAAAAGACAAGACAACAAAGAAACCTGTAGAAAATTGAGAACAAAACAGGGGGTAGGAGTGAAAGGGGGAGCAATATCACTTGGACTCATTAAGTTGTGTTTTCTTTGCCAGTTCTAAAGCGGATGACTTATCAACTGCTATTCTGAAGCAGAAGAACAGGCCCAATCGATTAATTGTTGATGAAGCCATCAATGAAGACAACAGTGTTGTGTCACTCTCCCAGGTGCGTTACCTATAAAAGCAAAGCATTTAATCTGGTAATATGCAAGCTGTTGCTGTCTATTAACTTGAAATGTAACTTTGCAACACAAATCTAAGTATTTGTGTCAGAAGCTGCAGCAGTTACAAGTGAGGGAGGTGGGTTAAATAAATAATCATATATAATAATTATTAATAAATGATAAAATACATTTGATTCTAACTTTTAGGATTCAGTTGCACTCATGCCCTTAAGTCTGGCTTTAGGATTAGCTCTTGACTAGTGTAGTGGAAAGCCCTGTCTTTGTAGATCTAGT
>NW_008665638.1:0-290 GCF_000695815.1 Acanthisitta chloris
AGTAATGGGGGCCAGGACAGAGAGCATAGTTATTACCAGAACAGGGGAGGGACAGAGAGCATCGTTACCATAGTAATGGGGGCCAGGACAGAGAGCATTGTTACCATTACAATGGGGGAGGGACAGAGAGCATCATTACCATAGTAATTGGGGCCAAGACAGAGAGCATCGTTACCACAGTAATGGGGGCCAGGACAGAGAGCATAGTTACCAGAACAATGGGGGAGGGACAGAGAGCATCGTTACCATAGTAATGGGGGCCGGGACTGATAGCATCTCGTTACCACCAT
>NW_008665638.1:338-7207 GCF_000695815.1 Acanthisitta chloris
ACCATAGTAATGGGGGCCGGGACTGAGAGCATCGTTACCAGAACAGGGGTGGGACAGAGAGCATCGTTACCACGGCTCTCATTAAAACCAGGCAACACGCAAAATATAAGAACAAAAACCCAATTAAAAACTAGACAAGCTTCCCCTTCTCCCCAAGGTCTCATATCACTGATGATCACGACCACATCAGCAATAGCCTAAGGCAAACAGCAATTAACCCCATGCAGTGTAATCAGGATCCTGAGAACACCTTGTGGGGCTCGAGATTTTCACAGCACACCAACAGCTTTGCCACAATGAGATTCCACAGAGCAAATGACTTTATAGCAGGAGTTTGCAGTTCATTTGTCTGTGTACAATGAGTCTGTGGTACCCAAGAGGTTGTTTCTCCAGTGATGAACGATTAACTCGAGTTTTACATACTATATATAACATTTTTACCAGTTGGGAATCAAATGCATTGTGAAGCAACAGGAATAACATGCACAGAGCCACCAATGAAAACCTAAAGCAGAACCAAGTATTCTCTAGGCAGAGCCACTTAAACCAACCTAAGACTCCACGGGGACCTGCAATTGAATCAGAATTCCCTCCTAATAAGGATTTTAATCTGATCTTGTGCCCTCAGGTGGCAGAAACTTTCAACAAACAATTCAGGACATCCTGACACCAAGTTTTACACACACTAAACTAACACTGAGTTTTGACCTAATATCCACTTTCCAAGTGAAGGTACCAGAGGTGCTGAAAGGTAGTTAAAAAACCCCAAAAGGGAAATGAAACCACAAAGATGAACAGATTTAACACCGAAATACTTACAATTCTTTCCTAAGTTCTTCCACCTTCTTGTTCTCCAAGTTCAGAAGCTCTTTTGATTTATTAAGTTCCTCTTCATTTTTCAGGTTGTTCTGTTTAAGCATGTCCAACTTAAAGAGTTAAAAAAAAAAAGCCTCATTACCCCAACTAAAATGACTCAGTTCTCAGGAGCAGCACTCAGACCTGACCCCCTCAGCAGCAAGGGGGTCTGAGCTTTCCATTTCCACCTCTGGCCCTTGCATCAATTCCTCCTGTGTGCACTGAGAAGTATTTGTCTAACAACAAGTGACTTTTGCCACCAAGTCAAGCAGCACAAAGACTCCCAAGCCCACGGGAGAGCAGCAAACACCCCACACCAAAGGGGAGACCCCAAGCACATCCCCTGCCCTAACTGCTGCACCACTGCTGCTTTTCACCTGCAAACGTGTGGCTGAAATCTACTGCTCCTTGGTCTTTTCTGCTCTGGGTAGCTGAGAAACACTTGTGCTTTGCCCTACCTGAATTCCTGGGGCTCGGGAGGCTGAATGCTGTGCCTGCAGCCACAGCAAATGAATCTTGTTGCATAGGACAAGCTGCTGTACATCTGTTTCCTGAGCTCTCCCCACGTACACACCACGAGCCCCTGGCCCCGATCTCCTCTCAGCCACACATTATATTACATAAGAGATAATCTTGAGCCATTCTCATGGCATTACAGTTCCCCGTGGATTTTTTTTTAATCCAGAAAGTGAAGCCCTCCCATTACAAACGTCACCACTCCTAATTCTCCAGCCATCAGGTCCCCCTGGAAGCCATTCCTGAGGCATTCAGGGCAGCCCAGCTGTTCCCTGCCCACTGCTGTGGGAGCTGCCCAGGATGGAAGAGCCACCAAAAAGAGGCCACAGCATGCTCAAGAGGAGCAGCAAAGATGCCACTTGGATGTCAGACAAGAAAGCTGGGGCAAAAGAGACTAGTGGGGCCAAGTCTCCCCTCCCGCGAGCAGCACGAGGTGGGAGCACATGGGCTGCACACAGGTCCTGACAGGAACTGCTGCAACGTGGGACCGAAGGACAGAGGCCACAGCACCACAAGAGCCTGTGGAGTGTCCCTCACTGAGCACTCATCTAGCATGGTTCCACAGCACTGCAGGGGACGTGGCAGGACCCAACTCTTGCCTGATGTAATTCTCCATCACTCAACAGCTCATGCAAACCAGGCAAAACTTCTGAGATGAAAACATTTAATGTGATTACTTCATTCTGCAGCTTCTCGTTTGTCTGTCTGGAGCTCTCCAGAGAGGCCAAAGTTTCAATCTTTTCTTTGTGGATGGCATCCTTCTCTTTGGTCACCTTCTCCACTGTCTGCAAAGCATCTTCTGCCGCTTTGGCAGCCTGGACAGAAAGGGGTGGGGAAAAAACAGTCACCGACGGGACCTCCAAACACAACAGATGAGCCACAAAACCCTAGGTACAGCTCCATGGTTTGGCAGCTGCTTCCCAGTTAAATAAGGACTTCAACTGGGAATTGACTTGCACTTTGGAGCTGCATAAAGTACAAATTAAGTGACCAAGACACAATCCCGTGCAGAAACAGACCATGACAGATCATGCTTGTGTCACCTCCAAGGATCAATCCCACACAGAAACAGACCATGGCAGATCATGCTTGTGTCACCTCCAAGGAAGCACCAAGGAAGTTCCCTCAGTTTTAATTCCTGGATTTCTCATTACTACCACTGTGATTGCTCTCAGGCCTCTAACCTCTTCAGACAGTAGCAGTTCAATGAATAGTCACTTCCAACAGAGCTCTGTTTTCAGAGCTCTTTCAAAACCTCAAAGATTTGGAAAGTGATGGAACAGGAGATAAAGCCAATTGTGGTGTCCTCTCATTATGGCCTCAGGAAAGGAGTGTGAAAACACTCAGGTAGGCATCACCCTGTCCTGGTTCCAGTTCGTACTCAAAGGGATTTTCTGGGCCTCAAGCCACACGAACTGGAACTCAAGGCACTGCACAGAATTTGTTGGTAGTGAGTACAAAACCCTTCTGTGAATAAAAAGAACAGCAGAGTTGCCAATGTCTTTCCCAAACTCTTACACTGATTTTGTCCAATTACACTTGCAGGCCCAGGATGTTGTTTTATGTTTGTTGGAGTGACTCAGTAGTTGGAATTGAACACCAAATTGCACAGGGATCTAATCTAAAATCTTATCTAAGACCACTCTAGCCTTTGTGCTGCAGAATCCTGCAGCAGAAGGAGCTGCTCAGTGTCTCCTGACAGATTCAGGGACCAGAACTGCCCTTTTATTCACAGTGTAGGTCGTTTTCTTGCACCATTCAGCAACCACAAAGGCTTGGTATTTAGAAATTTCCAAACAGTATCAGAGTGCCTTTCAGCCTCCCAGTGCCAAGTGGCCAGACGTGGAGCAGGAGGCTGAGCCCGGGGCTGCAGCCCGGCCCCGAGGGGCTGAGCGCGCCGCGAGCAACGCACAGGGTTAGTGCTCAGGATCAGTACAGCCCCATACTCCCCTACTTCAATAGGTGTTCCAATACCTCCAGCTCCTGCTCTACTCTGGGCCTGGAGAGTCTCCATTTCTTTTAGTTTCAAAGCCAGACTGTTCATCTCCTCCTGCAGCATCTGATTTTGGCCCTGAGACATCAGCAATTTGCCTGAGAGGTCACTATTAATTTGCTCTAAAAGTGCAACTTCCTCATGCAGTTTGTAATAATCCCGAGAGAGTTTCTCCTTCTTTGCTATTTCCTCCTCACTGGGGACCAGGCTCTGCTCAGCCTGGAGACTGCCCAGCTCCTGCAGCAACTTTCTTCTCTCCTCCTCCATCAGCTCAAGCCTGTGCTGATGCTCTTCCAGCCTCTGGCACACGATGCTGTGCAGGGCCTGGAATTCTGCTGCTGACACAGACGCGGCGGCAGAGTCACCCTCGAGCTGCTCCATGCTGGACACAAGCTTCTCTTTCTCTGCACAGAGGGTTTCTTTCTCTTTTGTTATTTCCACCACTTGAATTTCAGATTTTTCTTTCTCCTCAACTAAAAGTTCTTTCTTGGTCAGAAGTTCCTTATTGTTCTCGCTCAGCTCTTCCATCTCCTCTAAGCAGGTGATGCTGCTTTGAAGTCCCACACATTCTAACAGAAACGATTCCTTGTCCTGTTTTCTAGGTTCCTTTTCTGTGCTTAGGTTTTCTTTCAGCACAGCAACCTCCCCAGCTAATTTCTGGCACTGGTCCTGCAGCTCAGTCCTCTCTCTGAGCAGCATCTCCCTGTCAGAAGAACAGGAGCTCAGGGAGGACAGCAGGTCCAGCTCAGCCTGCAGTGCTGCTCTGGACTCCTGGGCCTCTTTCAGATCTGAAAGGTCACGTTTGCAGGCCATTAGCTCTTCATTTTCTGCTGTCTTCCTACTCAGCTCTCCCTTGAGGGCTTCAATGGAATCCTGGAGCATGACATTCTCTTGGGCCAGAGCACTCTTGGATGAGACAACCAGTTCATGTTCTCTCTTCAGACCAGCAACTGCCTCTGCACAAGACTTGCTTTCCTCGAGAAGCTCAAAGTGTTTTTTCTCCAAGTCTTTCTTCTCTTGGAGAAGAGCTTCGTTATGCTTTTCAACCTGCAACAACTTCTGAGTGACAGATTCCTTCTCCAAGGTGAGCTGGTTCATCCTCTCAGCCAGTGCCGCGTCTGCCGAGGCCTTTGTGAGCTGCTCAGCAACTGCCTCGTTCTCCCCCTGGAGCTGCTCCCTGTCTGCCAAGAGCCTCTGCTGGGAGGCACAGAGAGCCTCCTTCTCCTGCAGCAGCTGAGCACACTCTGCACTGAGTGTCTCCCTTGAGGCTTCCACCTCCTCGAGAAGACGGGAGAGACTCCCAAGGGAACTCTCCAGCTCCGTATTGGCTTTCACCAGCTTTGCAAGTTCCCTGTGCTCAGTCTGTAACTCTTCTTGCAGCTCCTCCTGTCTCACCTTTAACCCCTGGTTTTCACTAGCTGTGCTGTCTAAACTCATGCTCAGCTCCTCTATGTGCTCAAGGAGCATCTGCTTCTCGGCCTGCAGACTCTGATTCATCTGCAATACTCTGCTCATCTCCTTCTCTAAGGCTTCATGTGAACTTTTGAGATCCAGATGTTCACCCAGGGCTGAATCCCTCTCAGCAGTCAGAGCTGACACTTGTTGCAGGAGCTCTCTTTGCTCTTTGGCCAGGGCGTCACAAGAACTCCCCAACTTCTGGATAACATCATCTTTGTCTTTTATAACTGTATCTTTCTCTTGCAAAAGTTTCTCCTGGTAACTCCCCAGTTCCTCCCATTCCTTGGTGTGTTTCTGACACTCCACATCCATGGCAGCTTGGCTGGCCTCAAGCTCTCTCAGCTGCTGCAGCAAGGCTGACTCTGCAGCCCGGAGAGCATCGTTTTCCTGAATGGCATTCAGGAGTTCTTCCTGGGCCTCCCACAGCTCGGAGAACAGCTTGCTGTTCTCAGCGAGCAGAGCTCCCTTCACTGTGCTCTCCTGCTGCCTTTGGGCCTCAGCTTCTTCCTTCTGCTTCAGCATTCTCTGATGTTCTGACTTCAGCTCTTCTTGCTCCTGTTGCATTGAGAAAATCCTGGATTCCAGTTCTTTCAGTTCTGATAACAAGGAACCTCTCTCTAATTTTAAAGCACCTTCCTCCTGGGTCAAAGTCTCTTTTTCTGACATCAAATCCCTCATCTGGTCTGACATTAGTTCAATTTCTTTTCTGGCTGATGCTAACACAGAGCTTAAGGACTAAAGGAATAAAGTTGGGGAGAAGGGAAAACAAAAATGAAGTCAGGCAGACACATGAGAAATGTGCTTTGAGGGCAAACAGAGCAGTTGTCACTCGGGTCTGACCCAGTCCCTGGGTGAGCTGAGCTGTGCCAGCCACCCCTGCCAGGCCAGAGCACTCAGCAGCCACCAGAGCAGCTCTGGTGGCCAAACAACACTGAACAAACCCTGGCTCAAAGGCTCCTCCTGCAAAACTTCAGGTCATTTATGAACCTGCTCTCAACAAACTGCCGTAGATTACTCAGCCAGAGGAGCCAAGGAATGAATCCATGAGATAAAGGGAATTAAGTGCAAGGAGTTAGATCAGCTACCGACTCCAATTCTCAATTTCACCTTCTGCAGATAATTCTGCTCAGGATTCCCTCAAAAAAATATTGTCAGGCCCCATTTAATTGCAACCACCACATCAGTGCTGCAGTTCAAGTCAGCTTGTGTGCCAATTCATACACCAAACACTTTCCAAAGCACAAACCAAAGCTTACAGGAGGTAACTGATGGGGCTGAAGGGAGCTGGAATGTCAGAGAAATGGGGGAACCGACGTGGCTAAGGCCAAGCTACACACACTGCAGAGCTGCAGCTCACGTGGGAGTGTACTACAGAACAAACTCCAGGTGTGTAGCACTTGAAAGTGAAATAGTTCACAGCCTGTTTTAAAATTCAGGACATTTGGCTCCAGCTGATTGTGCTGAGCCTGTGAAATGCTAACAGCAAAGAAGTGTGTTTCACTGACCGGTGTAATGCAGGGAAGAACAACCAGTCAGTTGTGTGTTGCTCCTCCCTAACCCATACTCATCTGCCCTGGAGAGTTCAACCAGAAACTGCCAAAATCTTGCTGGGAAATGCTAAAGCAAACCAACCCCAGAGGTTCACCTCAGGGAGATTCAAACTAAGTACTCCCAGAGAAACAAAACACACATACCTGGGCCTGCTCTGCTTGGCTCCTCAGCTCCTCAGCCTGAGCCTCCAGCTCAGCATTCCTCTTCTGGGCAGCTCTCAGTGCCTCTTCTGCCTCCAGCAAGCTCTGCTTAACCCCTCTGGTATCTGCCTCGTGTTTAGCCAGCAGCTCTGACGTGTCTTTGTCATACTTTGCCTGAAGGTCCTTGCACTCGTTCTGGGTGCTCTCCATCTGCTTTTTCTGACAGGAGATAAGGGAGCACGGGTGAGGCAGGAGTGGTACAGCACTCACTTCTAGTGCTTTGAAAGCTGAACTTACCATGTCTGTTAATTGATCCTGCAGGTTTTTCAGTTCTGCCTGATGAATCTTGAGAGTTT
>NW_008665638.1:7229-15706 GCF_000695815.1 Acanthisitta chloris
TGTCTGCTCCACGTTTTTCTCCAGCTGAGCAGCCTTTTCACTGGCTTTTGTGAGCTCAACTTGTACTTGCTCCAGCTGCCTAGAACGACCAAGTGAAAGAACATTACTTTTTGCTGAGAGCACAACAAGCACAGAGATCAAAGAGTCTAAATTCTGCTCAGGTTCTGTATTCTGTCCAAGCACTTAGAGAGATTTAATTAACACACAGAGAATGTCCTGCTGTGTGGAATACACACAGGGCAGACACTAAGCACTTGCTCCTTGCTCATGTGCAGAGCCTGTTACTTTGCCCCAAGTCTGGGGCTTGCTAAAGGGCAAGAACAACTGTTGTACATCAATTTTTACTGGAAACAAAGCACATTTTCTCTTGCTGGAGAAAAATGTGACCCAAGTCTTTATACATCCAAACTCACTGAGCTTATCAGATAATCAAACAACAAGAAGTACAACCACAAAACAGTCCAAATCACTAAGAAGGTCCTTTACTCTGAGCCATGAGCAGCAGGTTACGTAAGAACTGTAGAATTAGAAGCATTAGATGCTCTTCAGACCACTCCCAGGACACTGTTTTGATGAATTCAGTTTGCTGGAGTAAGTTCACTTGTCATATCAATGTGACGCTGGGAAGAATCTTGCTCAGACATCACAGAACCACGGGACAAGCAGTGGGAGCCAAGAGCTCCTGTGGCAGTGGTGAGTTACCTTTCCTTCAGCCTCAGCTCGTCGTTCATTCTCGTGAGCTGGGCAGAGCTGTCTCCTGAAGACGTCATGATCTCTGCAATGTCATTTTCGAGCTTGGCTTTAGCTTCCGCCAGTTGCCGCTCCCGCTCTTCTCGTTCCTTCAGCTTCTTCTCCATGTCTGAGCAAAACGAAGGTTGTTAGTCTGGTGAATTTAAGAGGCACAGCTAGAGGATAGTTAGGCACTGCAAATAGAGCAATATTGATGCTACAGACCCTGCAAATCAGCCCTTTAAAAACTGAGTTTTGAACTGTTAACTGCAGCCAAAGGTTAAGTACTCTTCAGAAATATCAAAGAGCAACGAGCAGGAAATCTTTGTTTCAGATGGGATTCACTTCAGGCCATGAGAAGTGGGTATAAGTCCTGCCCATACCTGAGGGTAAGCAAGCAGTGGAGTGAGAGACCTGCACATCTTGCAGCTCAGACCACTCAGCAGCAGAACAACAAAGGCAACATGGAGCTACAGTGAGAAGATGACTCGGCCCAGGCACAAGGGCAAGGGCAGCTCTGGGTATCACCTCTACAGGCCCAACACCATGACGAGAAGTTTCCTTCAGGGCACAGAGTCCTACCTGACTTCTGTCTAGGCTGGGCCCACATTGAGAGGTACACCTAGAGACACAGCAAGGCTGTCTGCCCTGAGCCAGGTGAGCAGAGAACACACAGGACCCAAGACACCTCCAGACAGCACACAGCAGCTCCGGGCAAGGCTGCTGGGAAGGAGCTAGTCGTGTGTGCAGTGCCCCAGCCTGGCCTCTGAGCCTTTGGGGCCTGACCAGCACCACAGGGTGGGTTTGCTGGGATGCCAAACAAGAGCTGTTGAGCTGGAATATGCTCAGCTAGCAAGTCCTCGGCCCAGCTGCACTGCCTCCTGAACAGCAGCATCACGTGCTGGGTCACAGCTCCCAGAGCCACAGACTCTGGCTTTTCCCAGCAAAAGGGCTTCCCTCTGCAGCCACAGGCACGTGTGGAAGCATTAGAGACTGTGCATGAGGGAACACTGTTCCAAACATTCCTTTTTGTTTCTGCCTTACCAGTCAAACTAGACTGCAGCTGCTCCATTTCTGCAGACATGTGTGCAAACTGCTCTTCTTTTTGGCTTAGTTTTCTCACTGATTCTAGGCAAGGAAAATTCAGAAAACAAAGTCAGCAACCACTTCAGTGTAGACAATCCCACCTGCCTGCAGGTGTGTCACTCTCTAGGAGGCTGCCAGCAATCCTGTCCCTCCCACAGCCACCGAAGCTGCTGTAACTCCCAGAGTGTTAAAAACCCTTTGTGGGCATTGCATTTCTGCAGCTCTTTAGCTGTCAGTTTGGCAGCACATACCTTGCATAGCTTGCTGAATTTTCTCTTCTTCATCAGCTGCACTAATAAACTTTTCTTTCTGGAAAAGGGATAAAACCTTCAGGTGAGGTTTGGCTGTGACAGTACAGTGCGACCACTGAACTTCTACCAGGTATTTTTCAAGCACAGCACAGACATCTTTGCTCTTATCATAAACAGATCTGAAGCTTTTGCACTGCAGTTTAGCACAGATGAATTCAGCCCCACAAAGCAAGTCCCCGAACACCCAAACTGCTGTCGCAGCCACAGAGCCCAGGGCAGGAGACAAGACTTTGGGGTCTCCATCCCTGGTGCTCACAGGCTGCAGAGTGCACATCTGCAACCCTGGGACCACCCTCCTCCCAGTGTCACCCAGCAGGATTCACTCCAGACACAGAGAACAAGGAGCACACTGAGGGAGGTAAGTGAGACACTTCCATCAACTTCAGTACTGTTGGCTGTGGAAGGATTTTATGACAGGGACAGTGCACCCAAAAACCTGGTTTTGTTCCTAACTCCAGTGTAGTTCCTCAGGAAAATCCTACCCCCCTACAGAACACTTGGAAATGTAGTTACATTTGCATAGTGAGAAATCAGATCAAAAATGCCTTCAGAAATCTCTCGAAGGTGCGTGCAGCAAGTGTTAACTTGTGCAGCAGCTACAGAGGGCCACGTGGCCCTTCCCAGCAATGGAAATCAAGCACAGGCTGCTCTGACACTGCACCTGCAATCCACCACCAGATGGATCTGCTAGGACAAAGCACCTGAGCACACAGGGCTCGGGTGAAACCTTCTCCATCCTGAGGCAAATCCTACCAGTCGTGACCCTTGGCCTGCTGCACAGCAGCTCTGAAAGGCTCTGGTCAGGGCTGACCCCAGGCTTCACTTCCACTCTCACCATCAACCCAAAATCCAAAGAGTAAAGGCAAAATTTTTGGGTGTTACTCACCAAAACTTGAAGTTCCTTTTCCAAAGAATCTTTAACTTGATTTACTGCACTCAAGTTTTTCTCAAGGTCAAGAAGCTTTTGCTCTTTGCCCTGCAGTTCTGTGGCCAGATTACTAGCCTAACAAAGGTGATGAAATGGAGCAAAACAAAATGACAAATATGAATGAAAAATTAGGAAAATTAACAGATGAGGCTGAAAGAAATAATTAGAACATTAAAATCACTCTGAGATGAAAAATCAAAACAAACTGAAGGAGAAAACGGGATGTGTTAAGCGAGTGAAGCTGATTTCCAAGGATGACTTCGTACATCACAGCAGTGATTCCATCCTGGACTGGATTTGAAAGATTACAATTTCTCTAGGAATCCACAGGGAATACCTGCCATTATTTAGTATCACATATTTTTGAGTACATTCAAGATTTCACAACCAAGTTACAGCACCAGCTGAATTAGCAGCTTTGGTTCTCTATTGGTTTAACTGATTTGTTCAGCCTTTGTGCCTCGGTTGGCTCTTCAGACCAACACACACAGGGATGGAATCTTCCCAAAGGCTCTGAGGGGTAGTACAGATACCCAGAAACAAAGCTGAAATGTAGTCCCTTGGCACCATCTGAGAAGGGTTTGGGAAAGCTCCTCCCAGCTGCTTTCCCAGCACTCATACAGCTCATCTGCCAGGGGAACCCCCAAAGGAAGTGTCTCAAACCTGACCCCGAGCTGCAGGGGAGGAAGGAGCTCCACAGAGCTGTTCCACCCAAAGCCCAGACGTCTGGGGCAGATGTGTCCCCTGGCAGCTGTGGCACTGCTGGCAGCACCATCAGGGAGAGCCTCAGCACCCTGACTGCCTCCTTGGGGTTCCACAGCCCCGTCCGTCACCCTGCCAGGTGAGAGGCAGAGACGCGAACGACACGTCTTTGATTACAAGTCCCTTCAGCTCAGCTAAAGCTGAGGCCGTGTGGGTTCTTCTCCCAAACGAGCCCACAAACCACCTTGCCATGCCAGCAGCTCTGGGCTCAGGAGTGCCCAGGCTGTGCCAGGAAGCACAGAAGGAACATTCTCCTCTGGCTCACTGTGCAGATGGAGCACTAGGAACCTGTTGAGACATGGCCCAGGTCACACTTCCTCCAAACCTGCTCAGATGGCACCGAGATACACACTCAGCACAACTCATTTCTCCTGTGATGTCTTTGCTGTGGCAGATTAAAACAGTACAGATGCAAACGAAAAGGAGAACAGAAACAAAAGGATGGATGTGGATACAAACCTTGCTAATTCCATCACCCTTTTCAGTCTCTAAAGTCTGAATTTGTTTCTCAGCTGCCTCAAGCTGCTTGCTAAGTTTCTCGATTTCCAATTTACCTTCAGAATTGGCTTTCTCAAGTGCAGCAAGGTCCAAAAGCTTTTCTTCAGCAGCTTTGATCTGTGATGTAAGACTATCAATAACTTTGGTTTGTTCACTGTACTTGGCTTGCAGTACCTCTAGCTCCTTTACCTTTATTTCAGCTTCCTGTAATTTGTTTAAAGTGTCTTCCATTTCTACTAGATGCTGATCTTCCACACTTTCCAGTTTGCTCTTCAGGCTTTCCAGGTTTTGCTCTTTCTCCTCCATGACTGCCAACAGTTTGGCTTTGAGTGCCTCGACCTCTTTCAAATGATGAGATCTCTCACTTTCCTGCTTCAGTTTTAAATTGGACATTTCATTTTCATGGTCTAACTTCATCTTCTCGATCTGAGTCTTTAGCTCTGCAAACTCTGCTGTCTGAGCCCCCACCCCTTTGCTGAAGGACACCTTCAGCTCCTCCATGGCTTGCTGATGGGAGGCAATGGCAGATTCCAGCTTGGACTTCCACAGCTCTATCACATCTGAATTCTCCTTGTTGGCGTGGTCAAGCTTAGTTTTCAGGGACTCGTTTTCCTTCGCCATTTTCTCATTGGAAGCCGAAAGGGATTTGATCTCTTTCTGCAATGCTTCCTCACTCGTGCCAAACTTCTCTTTCAGCGAATTCACCTCGCTCTGATGCTCTTTGCTGAGCGCTGCCATTTTTTCCTGCAAAGAGCTGATCTCTTGCAACAAGGAAAGAGAAGTGTCCACGTCATCCACGTGTTTGCTAGAGTCTAACCTCCCTCGAAGCTCAGCTACTTCCTTCACCCTCAGTGCCAGGTCCCTCTCCAGCTCCATGATCCGAGACTTCTCCGACACTGTGGCCACCTGTGATCAACAGCACGTTGAGAGAGAACAGAGTTAGGAAAGACACTTAACACAAAGACACTGAGGCCTCACTGAAAAGAATCCACTGAGTGTTGCAAGTTGCTTTCAGGAAGGAAAAATGTCCAGAGCTTTGTGTTACACACATTATTTTCTACCTAGTTTAGTTGGATTAATTTTCTGGAGTTACCTAGAAGTGACAACTGCTGAAGGACTGACAAGCTGATGATGTGCAGTGCCGAGGGGCAGCAGGATGTTTCTGGGGGCCATGTTAAAGCAGACTGGAACACAACCAAGGACCTTGGGGCCTTTTTGTGCTGAAGCAATTGCTTCCAGATTAACCTCCCATCAGCCACAAGATGCCAGAGAAAATGGCAAACACATTTTTAGCCTCCAAATCCTCCGACTCCTGCTCTCTGCTCCACTGTGTTCCCAGTGAGCTCTGAGCTTTTCGCTGACTGCTGATGCAGTTTGTGCTGTGCAAAGCGACCAGAATTAATGCTGATCACAAAGTTATTGCTTCCACCTCCTTAATATACCAACATCCTGGGAAATAGGTTACCTATCTACCATTGCTCTTTAAGAGCACTTATCACAGAGCACACTCTTGGCTTTATATCCATCCTGGTTTCGCATTCATCCCACCCCAACCTCCAGAAATCCCCACGTGTGTGCGTAGCTCCTAAAGAACTGACATCTGCTGAACATCTGGCCCAGGACAGGGTAAGGGCAGTAAGTAATGCTCTGGCAGGAACAGCCAGTGCTGCAGGACATCCACTTGGATTGTGTCATGGCTGGGAAAAAGGCACCACAAAGCCAGTGCACACCATGACTTAGCACAGCAAGTGGCACAGCAACCACTGAAGGGCTCAGACACCAAACCCCAAGCGCTGCGTTCAGGGGATTGGTATAGTCAGCCTTACTTTTGGGGAATTTAATTGTCAGTTTGGGGATTTAATTGGCCATTTTGCATTGACACTGGGACGTGCTGCCCAGGGAGGTGGTGGAGTCACCATCCCTGGAGGTGTGTAAGGAAGACTGAGCACCCAGTGCCATGGTCCAGCTGACACAGTGGTTGGTGTTGGGTCATAGGTTGGACTCGATGATGTTCCAGATCTTTTTCAGCCTGATTGACTCTGTGATTCTATAATGAACTTTGCTACTTAAAATGAACCACTGAACATCCCTGTATGGCAACTCCAGGTCCCACCTCGCTACTCTTGGGTTCAGGCACTAATTCTGCAGTTGGAAGACATCTTACCTGCATTCTCCTGAAGGAGGAGCACACATGGATACACACACACACTGAAGCTCAGAGTGACTGCTAAGGTCTGAAGGTGAGGGCACTGCCCGTGGCAGGACAGGGCCCTGCTCAGCACCCACTGCACCAGCAGCTGTGCCACCAGAACCGTCCCCAGCACAAACCAGTCTCGTGATTCAAATAGTGAAAACCATTACCCTAGTGTCTTCTAACTCCCTCTGGAGTTTGTCAGCTTTGGTCTTTTCAAAGAGCAGGCTCTGTTCAAGCTCCTTAATGCGGGCATGCTCCAGTTTGGTCTGCGTCTGTTAGTGAAAAGGGAAAGGAAGAGAACACAACGGTGCCACCATCACATGCCAGCACGAGAGGAGGAGCCACATGCAGGCCGTGCTGCAGGGTCTGCTACCAACCATGAGCAGACAAGATGCAGTGGGGCAAAATGAACAGGGAAATGCTATGGATGAGGAAGATGGGCTGAAGGTGGGAATGGACTGACATGGAAAAATAATAAAATATGGGGGGGGAAAATCAATCACAAACAGAGAAACATGAACAAAAATGTTTCATGCAGCCAAGTAGAAGTTATTTATCAGTACATGAAGTTTTCAGCACAAATTAGAATAGTTATGTGTCTATACCTCTGCCTGTTCCAAAGGTTGCTAGGTCCCCTCCCTTGTCATCCTACTTCTCCTTTGAATGTGTTGGGCTCATTTTAGAAATAATTCTCTTATTAACCAGGGGACAAAAATTCACCACTAAAACTCATGTGACAAACCCAAACTTTAACTTTCCTTTTTTAACAGTATCTGTGCAATCTCAGCCATAAAAATCCTTTTGGCCCAGACACAGGAACATGAAGGTTCATTGCCACTATGGTATGAGTTACTTCAATAGAGACAGAAAGAGAATGGCTGTTTCTAACTCCAACCCCCCTAGTTTGTCCCTCTCCTCCTCCCTCGGGTAGGAGGGAAGCAACAAGTCAGGTCTCCCAAAAAGTGAATGTCTGGTTGTTTTGTAGTTACTGAAGACTAAATGCACTGAACAAGGTGTGGATGTAAGGAAAAAGCCTCAGACTTTGTAATTCAAATAGTTCCAGGGGCAGCAGGAAGCAGAGGGGACTAAGTGTGCAGGTACCTCATGCCTTTTGCTTACAGACAGGGAGAACCTTTGGCAAGAACACAGAATATCTGGCATTCTGCCTTGATATCCAGATGCTCCCAGGGGCCTGCAGAGGAGCCTGGGAGGTGCAGGTGAAGTCCAGTAGGTAGTTCAAAGCTGACCTGCACCTCTGAAGTGGAGAAGAGGGGGGAGAGAAAAGAGAAAAAGGAAAGATGAAGAGATAAGAACCAGGTGTTTCCTCCTGAAGTGCTGAGGTTGGAGCAGTGTCAGTCTTGACAGGCCACGTCAGATTCACTGAACAATCCACACTAAAAGGATTTTTGAAGTCTGTGTGTGCTCCATGGCCTGTTCTCCAGGAGCAGCAGCTTCTCAGGTCTGACCACGCTGGGACTGGGGCGATGTCCAGGACAGGACTGAATGAAGGGCAAGATCTGTTTACCCACTGAAGAAGCTGCAGCCAGTGGCTGTGGTGGAGGTTCTCCCCATGCAGCCTGACTGCCCAGCCAAGGTGCTGTGGAGCAAACAGTGACTGCAAAGCACGAGGCAGGAGTGAGAGGAGAGCCTGGATAGCTGCTCCCTGAGCAGTGCTGCACGGGCCCACAGGGCAGAGAGCAGAGCTGGCAGGACTTGCTGCTCCTTCAGACTCTGCAGCACCACGTGGAAGAGTCCTACAGAAGTGTTAGCCAGAGAGACAGTGGTCAGTGCTGCCTGCAAACCACCACGGCCAGCAAAGGCACCGTGTGGGCTCTGCAGAGCACGTGGGATGGGGATGAGCCTCTCGTGCTGCTTCAGCCAGTGCTCCAAACACAGGATTCCTCCCGACAGCAGGAGTTCTCCTCCTGCCCAAGCGCCTGAGTCGTCCGGGAGGTGAATTGTTGGAACA
>NW_008665638.1:15744-30598 GCF_000695815.1 Acanthisitta chloris
TTGGTCTGTGTTACTATGGAGTTAGCAGATCCACACACACTAAAATCCACAAACACTCAAAGCTGCTTCTTAGACTAGTCTACTTCTCTAAATTCCAAAGCAGATGTGGAAGATATTCAGTGTTATCTGGGGGAAAAAGCTCCACAAGAACAGAGAGAACTCCTTTGCCACCCACAGGTCTGAAAACAGAATTAAGTACTCCAAGGGAAATCAAAGGATTCTCTAAGTGGCTGCAGTTCAGTTCCCTCCCTGGCACAGTATTAGTTCTGATCCCCAGCAAAATTCTGAGACATAATCTGTTCAACAAACCAGGAATTCATCCCTCTCTTGCTCTAATTCACCAAAGGCATCTCTGAAACCCAAGAAATCCCAAACCTGATCCTCACAGGATTCTCCTCACACCTTTGGAAAATACACTACCTGAAGTTTTTCTATGCCACATCAAACCCAAACTCTGATCACTAATGTTACAGACATTACTGCTGTAGCACTGCAAGGATCAGACACACCATCACTGCTCACAGGGCTGGCTTTTCAAACCTTCTCTCTTACATACTACACAGGGAAGTAAGTTAAAATCCTACCAAAATGGAAATTAAAGGCTGAAAAGGAACAACCCAAGAGATCTTTGCTTGGCACCTTTTTCCCACTGAGAGCATGAGAGATTATCCTTTAATCAGCTCTGATTTCCAAGGGACAGGCTCCAGATTCCCTGAGGGAAAGATCACTGCCAAATCTTGAATCACTCCAATTTCTCTCTTGATCATGTAGAGAGAAACGTCTAAATGATTAAGGTTCTCCTTGAGGAAAGCACAGTGAGCTGGGAAGAGCAGAAGAAGAGAAAGAAGAGAAGATTCTGATTGCAAACCTTAACTTGGATGAAAAAGAAAAACAGGAGACAAAACCACAGAAAACAAAATCAACGAAGGACCAAAGGAAGCATCTTCCCCCTCTTCAAAGCTTTGCAGTTAGGCAAGTGATGTGGAAATGGGATGAGCCTTACTCTGCCTTGAACCTTGGAGAATTCCACTCCAGCTTCAGACTGTGTTCAGCACTGCTGGATTCTGGCTACTCCTCCACTTCAGACTAAACCTTGCTGTGAAGTTCTCCACCGATCTGCAACATTGTGCTGAAGCCACAAATGCTGATAATCTGTTCTGGGATGGGGCAAGACAACCTTCAGCCCCTGGGACACCGACCACAGAACACAGATCATGAAGCATCAGCCTAGAAACCAAGTGACCACCAATGTCTCTCCTGTAGAGAGCGAAGATGTCCATTCTCCAGGGAAAATGAGAGCAGGGAAATCGGGAGTGGAGAGAGGATTGAACCAGGAGAGCACAGACAAGAGAGGAAGGACACGTGCAGAGGTATTTCTAACACACCGTCGGCCCGAGGAGACCCAGATCTCTGCAGAAGGAACACCTAAGAAACCACAGCAGGAAACCAGTTTTAGTCTTGAGAGCTTCCTGTCCTGGCTGGGGATGCAGCAGAAGCAGCCTGGGAAAATCTGCCTCTGAAATTCCACTGTTCTCAGCTGTGGAAGCAAGAGAGCTGCTTAAGTACCTCCTAAGCCGTTTCTGTATCAAGTGATATGTATTTTTCTACATAATTCCGAGAGAAGCTACAGGAAAGTCAGACAGCTTTGCACACTAACTCTGCAGATGGTTTTCATCATCTGTCCCCTTAGCACTTCATACCAAAGAGGAAATAAATAAGGGGAGGAAGGAGCACACTGATTTTTGCCCTCAGAGAAATGGATCAGCTACTCGCACGTCACTCTGAAGAGCAGCAGGAGCTCACAGGGAGCAGACAGGGCCCTGCACCCGAGCTGAGGACACTGCTCCACTCCTCAGCAGCTCTGCCCCAGAGAGCTCCAGTGACACATCTGCCCTGTCTCCAGTTAATGGGGTTTAGTCATTACACACACTCTTCCCAGGGATGCTGGAGCTGCTCTGGAAGCAACATGCACACAGACACCAGGGCCAATGCTTCGGGACAGATCACGCCGTTAGTGGATCAGTAGAAGCATTTTCTGCACACAGTCTGTTAACAGGGGATGTCTCTGCACACTCAGGTGCCCTCTTACATGTTCTGGGTCGTCCGAAATGTGCCTCTTTCGCTATCAGTGAAATTAAAACACAAACAGACAGAAATGTTTCACCTGCAGACTCAGCACTGCCAATCCAGCACAAACAACAGCTCATTTCACTGCCTGACACACCTGAGGCTTTGGGGTGGTTTGGCATTGCTGCTGACTGGTTAAACCAACAGAAACCAAACCCTGCCTTTCTCTGTGGGCTAATTAAAGGAGCACTCTGTGCTGAGTCTAGATGGGCATCTTAACATGAATGGAAGACTAAAACAAAAGGAATGTTACATGAAATGAATTGTTTTTGTAGGGCTAACACTGACACAGAAATACTTTACAGCAACACAAGTTTGTACTTTAAGTTACTTAGATGCTCTCATGTTTCCTGACTAGACACCAGAGCAGAACAGCTAAACAGTATCTTCCATTCCAGCTTGGGGTTTGGGACACAGACAGCTGAGAGCAATCCTTCCCACAGGTTTGCTGTTGGCAGGGTGTGGGAACAAGTGCTGCAGCCCAATGCTGCAGCTAGTTAGACACTTACACCAGAAAGATAAAGCTGCACATGTGAATTGCTGTTTAGATTCCATGTGCAAAACTCTCAGGGCAAAAC
The DNA here is from genome assembly GCF_000695815.1 of Acanthisitta chloris. Classification (NCBI taxonomy): domain Eukaryota; kingdom Metazoa; phylum Chordata; class Aves; order Passeriformes; family Acanthisittidae; genus Acanthisitta; species Acanthisitta chloris. Next base: position 18,450 of record NW_008665638.1, read on the forward strand.
ACTCCTCACTAATCAATCTTCCCCAAGGGAAGCTCAAGGATTACCAAAAAACTGATCAAACAGGACTAGTCTTCAATACTTATTTTCCAAGACATAAGTATTAACTCATAATTTCACAACTTCAGAATGAGCTTTTATGGGTGACTGTTTTAATACCAAGAGACAGCAGTGTCTCTGCACTAACTGAACTGCCTGCCCAGCTGCAGCATTTCAGCACAGCCTGTGCTGATGGGTGTAGCTGAATTTGGGGTGCAACCCTGCAGTGTTCAGTTAGGTTACTGCAGGACTGGGAATCACTTCCACGTGCCTGGACCAGTACTGCATTCCTTTCTCTTCCAGGGAACACTGACTGCACTGCTGGGCCCTCCCACAGATCCCACTCCCAGAGCTGGAGATATTTTACCTCTAGGTCTCCTTTGGTTATGGATTCCTCTTCCACGCGGAACTGAAGGTCTTCAACTTTCCTGTGGGGACAGCTCTTTAAAATTCAGGTGCCTTTGGAAGAAAACACTTTCAAGCTCACTTTTCAGTGGGAATCAGAACTACAGTGACCTCGTTCCCATTGTGCCAGCAAAGTGCCAGGCACAGCAAGGAGGAATCTCTCACGGGCAGCACCAGAGGGAAGGAAAGCTGCTGTCCTTACACACCACCAGATCTGCACTGTTGGAATATTTTCTCCTATTTAAAGCCACCACAGCATTTGCTCTCAATGCCAAGTTTGTTTCTAACAGAATTACACACTACAGACAGCCTGGGCTTACCTTTTCTCTTCCTCAAGCTGGTTGAGGAGCTCCACCTTCTCCCTGTCTGCAGCCTCCACCATGGCTCGCAGCTGGTCCATCTTGGCCTCCATCTCCAGCACGTGCTAGTCACCAGGGGGAGAAACAACATCTACTGAGCTGGGCAGGACACGAATTTTTGCCAAGTTATGCACCTACACCTCACAATCTGACAGTGCTGGGCTGAGGGGCAGGAACGCTGCCATGCTCCAGCTCAGCCACAATGAGTTCCATAAAGCAATCTGTTATTTCTTCCAGCCAAAGCTCCTGCAAGGAACATCTCACAGGCATGGACTACTTTACTTTTGGAGCACCACCTCGTACTCCCACATCTTTTCAACAAGGAGACACGGTTGGGAGGTTAAGCCAGTGGTGTCAAAGCCTCTGAGCAAGAAGAGCAGTAACTCTCACCCGATCGTGTCCATCGCGAACAAGGGCCAATTCCTGCTCGATCTCCCCGACGTGAGTGGTCGCTTTAGCAACTTCTGCCCTCTCCAGGTCCCTTTCTGCCAGGAGCTGCTCAATGTGCTGCTGCTTCTCCTTCAGGGCCTCCTGGAGGGCTGTGGTACCCGAAATCTTTCGTGCATACCGAGAAGATGTTTCTGTTAACTTCACAAAGGAGACAGGTTAGAAATCCTTCTGCCTCCAAGGAAAGGAAACAAGGGATAACTCCAGGCTCTACAAACATGGGGTTAGTGAAGCAAATACTTTCTGTGACCTACTGAACCTTCTCCTTTTACATTTAAATGACTTCACTTTCCAGCACTTCACTTGGTGGCACCCAGCAGGTGCAGGAGGCAGCCAGAGGTTGGCACCACCCTGGGGTGCTTAGCAGGCTCACACAAAGGCTGACTCAGCCTGTTCTAAGCACCTTTTTGCATTAAAACCAGAAAGGCAACCTTCCAGCAAGCCAAAACCTTGTGCCTCTAGTTACCAAGTCATTGTCTTGGGCCACCACCAACAGTCTGACATCTCCAAACGCTCCACAAAAAGCTCTAGGAACTCCAACCAGCAACGGGCAGCTCTGTGAGGGCAGTGAAACATCCAGGGGGAGAAGCATCTACTCTGACCTCAAAGCCACCCTGACAGCTAAAACTTGGGAGTAACAACTGGTATCTGCTTAAAATATATGTTTGCATCACTTGGAATTCAATTATTTCAGGCAAAAAAACCCTGAAAGGTTAAACTTAAAGAATACAGATAAAAATGACTCAATCAGGAGAACTGCAGGTAAAGTGAAACCAGGTTTGCCCTGACCTTGCATCATCTCACTCCAGAATGTATTGGGTTTTAACAGTTCTAGGCTTCAAACTCCACTGAATTCCAAGAGAAATCCAAAAGATTTCAGAGAAACATCAACTTCCTTCAGACTTGGAAATAAATACAAGTTGCATCAGAGAGGCTGTAAATCACCCAATCACCTGCTCTGACAGTTGCTCTCCCGACACAGGAAGAAGAAATAGCAACAGCCCTGAGCAACTGAGGAGACTCTGGGGGAGCCCAGCAATTTCCAGGGAGGTTGGAGTTTTCCTGGAAGTGAAGCATGAAGGCTGCTGTGTCAAGACTGAGTACAGAAGAAGTCTCTGAGCTATGCTGGACAACCCTTTGAACTTGGCTGGTAATCACCTGCTCACGTTGCCCGAGATAACGAGGTAGACAAAAGCTGGAATTTTAACTCCAGAAATAATGGATTACAGAAACTTTGTATTTTATGGCCTGAATCGTGTAAAGTTCCTGAGGCACAATATGAGGCAAAAGGAGCAAGTGTATGTGGGACATGTTCAGTGTGTGCCTGCAGCCTCCTGCCTGGGATCACAGCACTCCAGGGTGACTCTGCACAAACCCAATCATTTCTAGGCTTTCAATTGCCTTTACAGAGACTTTTTAAAAGTCCCTCTCCCAGAAGGTTTCTGTTTTGCTGCTGCGACCCAAGATTAGGACATTTATGTAACAGAGCAAGTGCAGGAGAATGCACAGTCAGTGTATTAGGTGGAATTAGCAGTGTTAGAGTTCACCTGAGCCACTGCACTGGGCAGCACTTCACACACTCACGGGCTTAGAACACACCTCAAAGGAAAGAAAGAGGCTTTTGGCAGCAAAGACTTGGCCACTGCTCTGCTGCACCCCCAGCTCTTCAACAGGAAAATCCTGCCACGTCTGAGCCAGTCTGAAGCTTCCTGCTTAGTACAACAGTGTGACCAAGAGAAGCTTCAGTGCACACAGATCCTCATGACAGGCAGTGAGAAGGACCAGCCCCAGGGCAGTCTGTGCACCACAAGCCTCTTTGGTTCCACACTCACTGTTAGCCTGAATTAGCTGTGTAAGTGTAAATACCAAATATTCAGCTACTCCTCAGGGCTAGCTAAGATCTCCTTCCTTCATGCATGCTTTGAATGGAAACAGCATAATTCAGTGTACATTGTGCTTGGCTCAACTGGCTGCGTAGGCAGTGCCATGTGGGCTCCTGGTTGGGAATGGGGAGCATGCAATAGAAACAGAAGCTTACTAGTCCTGTACGGCTTGGCTTGCTGCTTACTGAAGAGGCCACAGAGCTGAGGGAGCTGAGGGAAGAGGCACTCGGGCTGCGCTTCAGCGCCGTGGGAGTCGCCACCACCTTCCGCACCGTCGGCTTGGCCTTGGCTGGGGTGGTGGAAGGGAACCCAATCTTGGTGACCTTGTGCACTGGAGCAAACAAACCATACTTGGGCTGACACTGAAAATACCTTTCAAAAAGCAAAGCAGAAAACAAAGGTGTAAATGACATTGTTTTCAGATGCATTCACAGGGTTCTGGATGGAGAGTCTGAAGGGGTTAAAGGACAGAGGAGCAGCTGGTGACAATCTCATCTACAGGAGATTGCAATTCATTTTGGAAAGGCACTTTGAGAGGCTGCAGCAGCAGGATTATATCAGACTTCAGGAAGTCAGAGTAAACACTTGAGCTAGAGCTCTAGCTCCTAAAACATTCCACTCAGACCCAGTTTTACATGCAGAGCGTTCCTCTTCTGTACATTCCTCTGAGCTGCCAACAGCAAATGAGAGCTAAAAACAAGGATCAGATTTTAATTAAAGCATGGAGTTTTATACATACCTAGGTATAAATACGTGTGTGCATGCATATACACACTCCTATGTATAAAGACAGGCACAAATAAATACAGGCATAGACAGATGTGCAAAGAAATGGAAGTGCAACAAAATATGTGTGCAAAGAAACACGTGAACTCCACACACCTACACGTGTAAGCTGACTATACAGGACACATCTTTGGCTGTAAGTAAACAAAAGCCACTGCCAATTGGAAGTGGTGATCACCAGCCCTGTAATGTGAAGGTAAATGTGATGACAGACAAACCTTGTTCCAGCAACGGCTCCATCATTCTTCCCCAGAGGCTCATCCAGCTCAACTCCACACCATTCTCCCTTAGCAAAGTCAGTTTCTCCCAAGAACCGAACAACTCCAGCTTTTGTCCCACCAACCTACAGGAGTAAGACACACAGAAGCATTCAGTAAGTTTCCAAATCAAAGAGTGAAAAAGGTCTGGGTACAACCAAAAGGTTGTTGATCTCAGAGTTGTCCTCCAGCCCTGAGGATTCTGTGATGCTAACCATGCTCACAGAGCATCCAGGAACTGAGAGCTCTGTTGTGCACCAGAGCTCCAAGTGACCTCCAAGCACTCAGTCAGGGCACAGGAGCTGCCACATGCACTCGGCTCCACTCCTGGCTCATCTGCTCCCTGGACAGCTCCAGGAGCAACACGAGTCCTCAGCTGAGGAGCTACAAAATCCTAACCCACACAAACATCAGGAAAACAGGGAAGAATAATTAACTTTTTCGTCATTAGTCAAGTGACAAAGCTGACAGAGCATCTCCTGTCCACAGTTAAGGTGGCAGCTCTCTTCTCTCTCCCTAGAGCCAGTCTGGGAGGAGCTGCAGGTCACCTTTAGATCCTCCTTTAAGTGTCACTGCAGCAAATGATTACTCTCCACGGAACAAAACCACACAGAGTTTACAGTTATCATGACTCAGCCTAATATAGTAACCAGCAGAGTGTTTGGTATTTGGTGTTCTTGGCAGAGAGCACCCAAACTTCCTCTCTCTCAAACAAGCACCAGCACTGCCCTGGAGCCCAGCACTGGAGCCAGCAGGGCACAGACCCACCTCAGTGGCACAGGGTCAACACTTGTTAGAGGATTTCCTGGGAAGAACTACCCCTTCAGCTGGGACAGTAACATGTGATCACCCTCAGACATAATCTGCTTTTTCTAGAGGATAAATATCATCAACTAAGTACAAACGCAAGAATAAGATTTAACTGAGCTGTGCAAGAGGAAAACATGCACTACCAGTCCATGCTGGGATTTCCAACTTGTCCTTATTCCCTTTCTAGCAAGTTTGGGTAGGGATTTTTTGTCTGTTTGGGTTTGTCTTGTTTCATTGGTGTTTCTTTCTTTCTAGATACATTTGGAAGACACCTTTAGGTGGAGGAGGTTAGATGCTGCTTCCCACCCAACTCTGTCCTGTCTTCTGCCTGAAAACACACAGTTAAATCAAAAGAGGCTGTAAAAAAACCACACTAAAGAAATCAGACAGGAAAACGAGAACAATAGCCCAGATAAGGAGCATCCCCTCAGAGACAACAGTCAGGTCTGGGGGTGCACAGAGATTCCTCAGCTGCTTTCACTCAACCCGCGAGCCAGGCCAAGGAATTTTACTGCTGGTTACTGGAGTGTGTGTGGTGGTGATTTTTCTTAACAAACAACACAAATCGGTTACCTAAACACCCCCCCGAGCTCCCCGTGGAGGTGAGCAGGGAAGAGCTGTGTGAAGCACTGCAGTGAGAGAGGATAACTCTGTGCAAAGCCTCCCAGGGACAGGAAAAACTGCTGCAATCTGTTCCTCCACCTCACGCTGCAAATAACCCCTCGGTAAGTAATGCTGGTTCCAGGGTAGGACAGACTGAACAGAGGTGCAGAATTCCTTGGGTTTCACACCTTGGCTCTGCTCCTCTCCCACATTCAGGTAAAACATGCACAGTGTTTTGGGAGATACTGCATTCAAACCACAAACCAGGAGACACAGCCTGGTGGAAAAGCTTTGGCACTGCCCAGTGCCCACTGGAGCTGCTCCAGCCTCCCAGTGCCTGTGCATGGGACTGTGCCCCAAGGCCTGGTGGGAGTGAGGAAATGCAGGAATTCATGTCTGAGAACATATGGGGATGCACAACATGAGATCCCCAGGAGAAACAGCAATGTGACTAGTCCTGTAACCATGGTACCTGGGTTATTTTAAACCAAGAGGCAAGGAAGAATGCCAAAGAATTTGGGCTTTTTTCCCAAACCTAGTCAAGATTCTTGGAATAATCAGCCACTACGTTTCTGCTCTCTGCAAATGCTGAGATGTGTGTCCTTACCAGCAGCAGCCATGTGCTCATGGCATCAGCAAAGGTCTCTGTGTGCAGCTTCGCTCAGCTCCAAGCAAAAGCTTCTGACATTTCACCTCTCAGACAGGGCCAGCACTGCCCTACAGAGCCTGAGCCTCACACAGGGTACTCCTCTCCCTCTGCACCTGACAACACACCTGCCTGGAGAACAGAACTTACTCCCTAGTGGTACAACGGAGTATGGGAAAGGCTTTCCATGGGACAAGCTGCTGGACATATCTAGAGTTAGCAGTGCCATAAAGGGGAAGAAGAGATGATGATATGATTGAACTACACTGTTCCTACCAATATGAAAAAAGAATTGTACTTGGAGAATTATAGCTTTTATTATAGAAAATTATTAAAAGAAATCACAAGAATTATAGCAAAGGAAGGTTAAAAAAACCCCCTAAACTAGCTGCATTTCCAGCAGATCCACTCCCAGTGTTGCATGAAGGACTAAAATAATAAATCCAGTTTCTAAGAGAAACAGGGAATAAAGTTTACTAAAAGATTTCTAAAAGCTCTAAGAAAAACTGGGACATCAGTCCCAGGAGGAGAGTTTTCCATGACCTTCACTCATGCCAAGGCAGGTGAGTAAATAACAGAGGGAACTGCCAGACCTTTCCCCTCAGTGGCCACACTCTGCAGTCAGGCTGTAAGGCACAAAGCAGTGACACACCCCAGAACCAGGTGAGACTGCAGGTCAGTGTGGGGGAGATCTGCTCGGGATTCAGTGTGTCATGTCAAACACAGGAAACGTGAGCAACTTCCATTTATCCAGTTATAACTGAGCTTAGTTCATTTGCTTCAAAGCAAAATGGGTTTGTGGACCTGAAGGGTTAAAAACCTCCTGATGAAAACACAGGGGGAGGAACACAGAGCCTGTGAGAACCTTGGCAGAGCCAATTTCCAAAGATAAGGAGAAGCAGGAAACAAACAAACCAGAGTAAGTCAGGCAAAAAGGGAGATGGCCTAGAAAATGAGGATGCTATTTGAGCAGCTTGCACTGAAAAGAGGACAGGCACTGGTGTCACTTACTCAGCCTGCTGAGAGCAGTCAAAAGATCAGTAACAATGCTCTGAGCTCCTCCTGCCTCAGCAGGTACTTCTGGCCACTCCTGAAAGCACCACTTGGCCATTTCACAGCCACACAGACACCACTTCCAGCACCTTCAGCACTGAGAAAAGCAAAGCCCCATCAGGATACACACTGAGCAGGAGCAGCCAGGACCTGCCACAGCTCCCTCAGCACCATCAGCTCCCTCAGCACCATCAGCTCCCTCAGCACCATCAGCTCCCTCAGCACCATCAGCACCTTCCCTGTGCTCTCAGTCCAGCAGAACTGTTTCCAGCAGCACAAGAACTGTCTGGAATTGACTTGTTCACCCGTTCAAGACCAGAGGGAACCTCAGCTCCTCTCAGTTTTTGCCTGTCTTTTTGAGATCAGGCAGATACCAGACAGGTATTTCCTTCAGATTTCCCGTTAGAAATACCTCCATAGCACCTGACCCTGGATCAGGGTCTGACTGAACACTGCCACAACACCCACCAGGCCTCAAACTGCCCTCCCCAGATCAGATTTGTCACCCAGGATGTCTGTGAGTAACAGGACTAACCGTGCCAGTTTTCCTGGGGCATTGGATATCATGGCTGGGTGAGTTCACTAGCTAAAAACACCAGAGTGACTACTGCTGTTCCTGTGGGTGGGAACAGTACCCAGACAAGCCTTACCATGTGAGTTCTCTGAGCCTCTACCTTCTGTTGGGCTGTCCCATGGAACTTGTAAGAACTCTGAAACCTCTCCATTTCCACCCAGTTTGGTTGCAGGTGACTAGAAAGTTCATAATCAAAGCCAAAGTGGGCAAAACACTTCACGTACAGCAAGATACTCACACAGACTGTGTTACCACACAACCCTTTGCTTCCTGCAGAAAATACTTCAGCAACTAAAACTGATGTGCTATTGAGGTTCAACTCAATCAACTCATTCAGTCACAAAGGAGGCAAAAAAAATCACCACCTTACAGCAATTTCCATACTACGAAAGCCACATGTGAAATCACCACCACAAAGAAAGCAAAAGCAAAAACTAAAGTAAATAAACTGTTCTTTGGCCCATCCTGTGTTGAAATAAGGACAACATGTTCCTGGATATCATTCCCTGGGGAGGCAGCACGGAGTCCAACACACTAGAAATGAACACACTATGCTGAAGCACGTGGAGATGCCACCAACTGCTGCCTTCACACCCAGAACTGCTCAGCCAGGAGCTAAGTGAGGAGTGGCCAGAACAGAATGACTCACAGTTAGACACAACTCACACCTTGATGGGTATGATAAATAAGATTAACTTCACATCTTATTTATCTGCCCACAGGTAGGTAACAACATGTGCTGAAAAATGCTTAGCATTAAAACAGATCAGAGATTTGCACACAGAAAATCACTCAGGTGACCAAGTGCAGACAAAGCCTTTGGATACCTTGATCCTTCAGCTCAACATTCATACCTAATATTTCATCCTGTGGCAGCCACTTAGCAAGGTGATCTACGTTACACCTTCCAGGACCCAAAACTGTGTCTGAGCACACACAGGTAAATCCAAGAGTTACTCTCCTCCTTAAGATGACAAACCATGGAACACTCAGCCCCTGACTGAGAGCTAAAGGCTGTGCCACTGGAGTCACCACGGAGGGCACAGAACAGCCACATCTCTGGGCTCCCAGATCTGCCTCCTCTCCTACCCTCCCATACTGCAGCAAGAGGTTCTGCTCCCACTCTCACACCACCAGTGAGAGCTTGTTTTCCCAGGAGTTAAATATTAGCACAGATATTTCAACAGGCTAAACTCAGGAGTGCATTTTCTATTCAGTGTTACAAAAACATTCTGGAAAACAGAAATCTTCAAAGATTTCTAATAAGAAATGTCTAAAAAGGCTAGTAGAGATCTAAAAAGGAAATGGCAAAGAGCACAGGGACAAGGCAGGGTTCCTGCCACAGGGAGGGACTCCTGGAACGGGATCACTGGACAGCCTCACGTCATGTTTGTTGGGACAGGTTACAGGGCTGGAGACAAACCTGACAATCATCTGCCCCCAGCCCCTGCCAGCGCCAGAGAGCTCCAGGAGAAACAACAAAGCAAGCAGCACCTGAGTGCCAGCAGTGTAAAACAGTCAGGAGAAATGAGACATCACTTCTGCCTGGACAGTAACTCAGCAATGGCCACAGAGCTGCAGCTCAGGTCTGCAGCTCCTGTGCCATATGGACAGGGCCCACAGCTTTACAGCTCAGCCCCAGCAGCACAGACTGGGACGGGGCTGGAACTGGTTAATGAATGAAAGCACTTTAATCCCTTGAGAAGGCTCAGGCCCCTTAGCTTGATAAGATTTTTATTTATTTATTTAAGATGCAGCATCTGGTCCCTTCAGGAAAAAGCCTCCAAAGCTGCTTCAACTTTTGGCAGGGGCAGCAGTTGTCACACAAAGGTTTCTCCCCTTTCTGACCAAGCTGGGCTTGGTTGGTTAGTTCAGGGGGGTTTGCTTGCTTGTTTGTTTGTTTTTAAAATCAGCTTCTCACTGGGCTCTTAAGAAATCCTAAGTGTTTGCAATAGCAGGGCAAACAGGTTCTCTGGCTGCAACTCAACAGGAAACCAAAACTGGCTCGGCCTGAAAGTCATTTGTTTTCTCTGCAGTGGTTCTGTTATTCCTTCCCCATCTGGTGCTGAGCACAACACTTCACTGACACTTCCAGCACAGGGATTCTTATTCACACCCGGTTCAAACGCTGGAACTGGAGCCTGATTTTCAGCAGGCAAATCAGCCCAGAGGAGGTGCAGAGCCCAGCAAGGCTGGATGAGAGCAGTGAGGGGAGGGCACATTTCCACAGCAATCCCCACACATGAGATCAGAGTGCCCAGAGTTAATGTTCTCTAACAGCTAAATCACATCCAGATTCCAGAACACACATCACATGCTAAGAATGGAAATTATGGTTAGTACAGAGCTGTTCAAATTACTCTCTGCACTAATAGCTTCGCTCTGGTTTAGCTGTACTTTTTCCAGGGCAAGTTACACATCAATGCACCAAACAAAGAGCTGAGTTACATACCAGAAACCACAATTCTTTTAACCATCCACTTTATCTCCCTGTACTTTCAACATTTCCACATGTTAACATGAACTATTGATAGTTGCTGGTCAGTTACTGCAATTAAGCACACGTTGCAGAATATGGCTCAGACACTGCAGGACTTGAGATTTATCAGATTTCCAAGACAGCAAAGGACAATGCTTGAACTTAACTCCTTTGAGGAGTAAACTACAGGAATCTAAAGGATCTTTTCTTTCCCACTGAACATCCATTCTGAGGTACAACACTTGCAGCTTGTGTATTCACTTTGATTTGCTTTGACTCCTCCAGAATCTCGAGAAAGAGGAACTGCTAAGAGAACAGGACAATGTCAGTTTCTCCATGATTATTCTACTGCCCTTGAGGGCATTGATGTCTACCACAAGCCACTTTTCTGAGTTTACAACTTGATTTAATGGCCTGGAACGTGTCTTGTTCAAATGGAGGGGAAAAACCAAGAAAAATTGGAGCTGATTGTTGCAGCAAATCTGCTCCCAGTACTGCTCCACAGAGCACGACTCAGCTGACACACCACAGGCCTCGAAGCACTGTCTGGTCTGATGGCAATCAAACTGATTCTTCAACATACAAGGTCTCTGGGGAGAAGAGGTTTCTGCCCCCTGAACAGGCACTGCTGGTTTTGCTCCCCTTTACCTTCGTATCTGTCTCACAGCCTCACACCAAGGTGCTCTAAGCAATAAGGTTTTGAGAATCCACGAGAGACATCACCTTACAGCTCTGCTTGGGTTGCCAAATTTACATCTGTGCAATGCAGAACAGGAGCTGAGTTGAGACGTGAATTGCTAACTGTCAGAATGGTCTCTGGTTTCCTGACCCCCCACACGGGGCAGAGAGAAGCAGCTGTGTGACTCTTCTGGTTTCCTGACCCACCACAGGGGGCAGAGAGAAGCAGCTGTGTGACTCTGCCTTTTCCACTGGAACTGTTACCCCAAACCAGTCAGTTACCAAACAGAGAAAAGAAATTCAAAATAACTGAGCTGATCCCTTCAAGGTAACTCCTGTTAAGAATGTTTTAGAATCCAAGTCTGCAGTCCGCGGTGCTGGACAGGAGCTCAGCAGCAGAGAAACAAAGACATGGATTATTCAGCCAAGTTTAGTATTATCTGCATTAACCTGGTGATCTGAGATATTCACATCTGAATTGTTACTAGACATGGCATCAGAGTCTGGGACCTGCTGCCAATAACCCAAAGGGTTAACAGGCAGCAGAGAGAATCCTGTCCCTGTAACACCCCGAGTGCCTTGGCACAGCTACTGCAGATGCATCACCAACCCAGCCAGGAACTGCCCCAAAGCCTCAACACAATTTGATGACTCAAGAGGAAGACTTGAGGCAAACAGAAGCCTTAGAGAGGATGAAATACCAAGTTTAAACTGTCCTACTTGACAAACAGAATTTGGGACCTTATTATTACCAAACTGTGGCACTTAGGCTGTGCTGCTTCTGTAATTTGCACTAATAAGACACAACCCGAGATACCAGAGAATTCTCCCACCCCAAGTGGACAGCCCTGAAGAGCTCACAAAGCTGAGCAAAAGGCAAACAAGTGGTTAAACCCCCGGTGCTGTCTGGAAGGACAGAGCTGTAGTCTCTGACAGAAATAGCCAGGGATAAAGGGTAAATCTTTGTTTCCATTGGCACTCCAAGAAAACACATCTCAGCCCAAATCCAACCCCTGCCCTCACTTCACCTTTGCCTCCTCCTTCAACTTGGCCCTGTGTTTTAAGCTCTCTTTAAACAGGAGTCAAATTCTTCCTTAAAAATAAAATTGATTTGTCATTTAAATTAAAATATC
>NW_008665638.1:30628-32370 GCF_000695815.1 Acanthisitta chloris
GCAAACAATCCACGAGATCTACGCAATGTTCCTACAGTAATCCCCAAATGTTTGCTATGCCAGGACACTCCTTGTTGTCACATAATGGAAATATTAAAATTATACTGTAAGAAACAAGTGACTGGATCAAAGTGACAGTAAGGCAATTCTTCAGCTCAGTGACACACCCAGTAAATCCAAGCCAAACCCAGACCCTGGTGCAGTGGCATCCACGAGATCTACGCAATGTTCCTACAGTAATCCCCAAATGTTTGCTATGCCAGGACACTCCTTGTTGTCACATAATGGAAATATTAAAATTATACTGTAAGAAACAAGTGACTGGATCAAAGTGACAGTAAGGCAATTCTTCAGCTCAGTGACACACCCAGTAAATCCAAGCCAAACCCAGACCCTGGTGCAGTGGCCGTGGTGGGTACACACGGGTCACTCCGGGGCCGTCGGAGGGCCAGACAGTCCCCACACCAGGAGTACAACCCAAACAGCTCCCCAGCTCTCTCTGCCTTTCCAAGCAAAGTCTAGAGTTTCCCACTTGTCTCAGTGTGTATCAGCTCAGTTATCACAAACGCTCAGTGCTCCATAGCACTGATCCAGAGTAAAGATCTGTAACACAATTCCGGGATCATTATTTTTAAAAGATGTTCAAACTAACAAAACTTCACTCCCTTGCAAAAAGGTGACATGATACATGGGCAGAAGCACTCAGGGATTCCAGGAGGGCAGCCAAGTGCCGTGGCACAGCACCGGGAGCACACCAACTCCCAGGAGCAGGGGCATTATGTGACCTCCCCTGCTGCTCCTATCAGCACTCACAACAATCAATTACTGAACCCTTTGCTTCCCAAGGCTCAGCCCTGACCAGGGCACAAGAGCTGCAGACACCTCTCAGGCTGAGTTTTATTTGGGGAGTGCTTGAAGGCACAGAAACATAAGGTACAAAAATGTTGTTTTAAACACTGGCAAAACATCACAGATTAAAACCTGCTAAATTAAACATGTCATTTTGGCACCGCAAAGAGCTTCCTACAGCATCTGCTTCCTACAGAAGCCATTCAAAGAAAAAAAAGCTTGAATTTACACCTCTTTGACCAAGGCAACAGCAGAGAAGTTTTGATTAGCAGACACTGTAATAAACCAGTTGTGAAGGGAAACCTTACCAGAACTCTGTCTCCAATTTTGAGCTCCCTTTCTCCCTTCTTTAGAGATCCAGCTTCAGACAGGTTTGATATAGATTCACTGGCAGTCTTGGAAAGATTACTAATCTGGGAAGGAGTTGCATGTTCCTTAGCAGCCAGAAGAGAGGATTTCTGTGGAATTCCTGACGGAGGCAGCGCAGCAGCAGCTGAGGACACCACACTAGCAGCTGATGTGGATGTTGGGGATGTGGCTCTGGAAGGATGAGCTGTCTGGGTACCATTAGCCTCATCTTCTGTCAGCACTTTCCGGGTGAGTTTGGAAGGCCTGGTGAAGATTCCCCTCAAGGGCTCACACTGGAAGTAGCGCACTCCGGCCACGGAGCCGTCGTTCTTGCCAATGGGCTCGTCCAGAACAATCCCTGCCCACTGGCCGGGGGCAAACTGGGTCTCCCCGAGGAACTGGATGAAACCAGGTTTGTTGCCATTGACCCACACACGTTCCCCAACTCTGAAATCATCCACAAACTCTTCCTGTGCATCTGCAGGGGCTGTGCTGGAGGTCTTCTCACTGGCAGCTGCTTTTTCTGCTGGAGCTGGAACACAGGG
>NW_008665638.1:32406-35884 GCF_000695815.1 Acanthisitta chloris
GTATTTCCTATATGTAATATTGCAGAGAGAAGCATTGCTCAGTTTCAGTGTAATAAGCACTTGGAAAAGCAACATTTCTAAAAGGAAGAGCACAATTCCCAATTTTCTTATGACACACTGTAATCTCTGAACATAATTTAAAAGCTAAGGACAAAGACACTGGAGGCATTTAATGAAGGTTTTGGTAAAAACCTTGGAAAGATTACGAGTTCTACCTCAAAAACTACCCTGCATTTTTATCATGACAAGATTTCCTCAAGGAAAACTGCCTGATCACAGCCAACCAGTAACCCCAGAGTTTGTCCAAGCTGTACACAGAATAAAAGCAGAAGCACAAGCAAACACACCTTGGTGTAAAGAAGAAAACAAGTGTGTACTCCCAGCACCCAAGGCACCTTTTACTGCAAGCCAAATAAGGGGAGAATTCCCATAGTTTACTGTTCCTTACCAGCTGTAACAGGGGTAGGTGTTTTCAGCAATGTACCCCCATGCTTGATGGTCTTTGAAGGAGCCTTAAGTCCACTTGGTTTTAACATACTCATCTTTCTGTGCTGTTAATCCTCCTTGTCTGCAGCAACTATCTTTTTCCAAACATGGATAAAAATATATCCTTCAAGCTTTTTCAACTCTGGAAGAAACCTGTATGTAAATATAACAGACATGAAACCAGAATCAGTATTTTAACTCTTGAAGAAGAAATTCTGATATAGACACAGTCTGTGCATGAAATGCAAGACAAAAGCTGCTTTACAACACCAACCAGAAGCATTTCCAACTGCTCATCCTTCAGAGGCCATTTCGTACACAAAGACCCCAACTCTGAGGTGAACACATCACAACTCACTTTGCTGAATGCTGCTGTGTTCACGCTGAGATCGAAACCAAAGGCTCTTTTGAGAGAGAAAAGCAAAGCCCTGGACAGAACAACTAGCATGACACACAGGTATATTACATCCATAGATATGCACACACAACTCTTTGCAGTCACATTTTCCAGTGTTGCAATATTGCAGCAAAACCAGCTTGTGATCAGAGGACTAAAAGAGCCAGAGAAACCAAGAGGACCAGGAATTTCAGGACAGAAGGAGGTTTTTAAGAGCGATTGGAACTGAAAAGCTAAAACTGATCAAGAGAGTTAGCTGCTGACAAGTGGGAAGCAAACAGCCAGCTCAGCTGTATGTGATCCTGCGATCACGAGCTCCTCTGGCTGCTGGTCCCAGCACAGAGCCCCAGCACTGCCAGGACTGAGCTCTGCTCCAGCTCAGGAGCCCTCCCAGGGAGCTGGGCCTGAGGGTTCTGCCACAGAAGGCATCTTCCTTCTGGTTACAAGAGCTTCAGAAAGGCCTTTTCATCCAGAACAAAAATCCCTGCATGTTTTATCTCAAATACCAGCTCAAAGCCAAAGGCACTGCTCTCCCCTCACCTTCAAAGGCAACAGCTCTGCACCAACACAGCTTGGCTGCTGGCTAAGTTTTGCCCTCCTAAGCACCACGAGCACACCCCTAAACCCAAACCTGACGGGGCTCAGGAAAGGAAGCAGACATGTGGCAGGAAGAGTTTGCTCAGAACACAGCAAACGAGCAACAGAGCAGGTTTGAGCTCTGCCATTCCCTCAGCTTCCTGGCACCTGTGGGCACACAGAGCTGACCCACCAGGCAGGGACTGTGTGAGGAGAGAATCCAGCCCTGTCTTTTACTTCCCTCTACGTTTTACCCTTCATGTATTATTTATTTGTGGAGCACATCAATGCCCCTGCAAACCAATCCCCTGGGAAAAGCAAGCAGCAGGCACACAGCTCAGTGAGCCTGCATGCCAAAGTGAAACACCCTCGTGCCACTCCAAGCCCTGCCGTGCCAAATTCCAGGTGTTTTCTAAGTCTGCAATAATGTTACACCTTACACAGCACGAATTACCACCGTGGGTACAGTGTGGGGCTTGTCTGCAGCTTAAGGTTTGCTCCAAGCTAGCAATGAACAGCACTGTGAAGGTTCCACACACTTTATAGCACTGCCAGAGGTGCCATCCCTCCACCTGCACAGCTATGGCACCAAAAACTTCATTGTTTTGGCCAATTCACTACTAATTTTTCCGTGGGAGCTTTCACGTTGAGGCTCAGCAGAGTTACCTGTTCTTCAGGCCCTATTCCCTCCCCTCCAATGCCAGGATGCCCATGCACATCCCCATTACTTCCCTCAAACCACCAAAATCCATGACCACAATAAAGAAGGATTTGGTCCAAATACAGAAACAGGAGAAGCATCAAGGTCAGTTCTTTTAGCTCACAGTGTTCCATCAGTGCCAAACCGATGGAAATTCAACACCCTCATTAGGTCAAGGCAAGTTCTCCTTAGGGAACACTGTCCACCACACCACACAGCTCATGGCCATCCACATGGATAGGTATGGCAAAAGAAAACACCAAACTACACCCAAAATTACACTTTGCCAGTTTCAGGTCATTATTTATCAACAGGTGTTTAACAAACCTCTGCCCAACAAAGTTAGAAGGTTCTAACGCTGCATTTCTTGGCTTGGGGTTCTCATTCATGTTTTAATCTTGCCCTCCACAGTCATGGGTTATGTATTTGCTGTGTCATTTGCTTTTCTCAACACACAGAGCTCAACCAGGCCAGAAGTAACACAATCCTTTGTGCCCTGATTCCAGAGGTACTGAAATTGTAGGTTAATTAAGAGAAAAGGCTAAAATATAGGCAGCCTAGTTTGGTAAATGCCTTACTGCAACGGTTAAAATCCAAGTCCAGTGTTAGAGACAAGACCTTCCTAGTGGCATTGCCTAATCCAGCTCATAAAACACTGAGAGCACATAAATTTGCATCAAGTGATTTTAAGCATTACACACTCCAACATTTCCTAACAGGCTCCAGATGTCAATGATCTCATTTTAGATCTCATAAGAGGAGCAGCTCCCTACTTGTCCCCATTTGTTCTCTTTCCTTCCTGAATCTGCCTCAGCTCTCCTGAAAAAGAATCTTTGTAAGAATATACCAAGAGCCTAAGGAAACATCCAGAAAGAATGTGGTAATACATATAGCTAAGTGTCCTGCTGCAAGTTCTGCCAATCCTGTGACCGAGCACTGAAAATGTGATTTTAAACACAAGCTTTGCACTTTCCCCTCACTGGGAGAGATTCATTTTCCTACTGCATAAAGTCCTGTGATATTCCTGAATAAACTGCAGTTTTTTTGTGTGCTGTCTCCTAAAAATTGACATAAATCCTTGTATTGACCCTTTCAGCTGATTAATAACACACTAATGCACATTCACCTTTGCAGAGCTCTCAGTACTACATGGACCAAAGCAATCCATAGGCAGCAAGTTGAGAACCACTTCTTTAAGCAAATAAATCCTACTCATGTGAAAATAGATACGAATTCTCTTGGCAAGCTGATATTAAAAACAGGTAAATAAAATGGAACCACATAACCCTGAAGTATAAAAGCAGAGTATTTTCCAACTG
>NW_008665638.1:36068-43645 GCF_000695815.1 Acanthisitta chloris
AACCCTGGCAGTGTTCACAGCCAGGTTGGATGAGCCTTGAGCAACCTGCTCTGGTGGGAGGTGTCCCTGCCCAGGGCAGGGGTTGAGCTCTGAGCTCCATCCCAACCCCTAAAACTCTGTGATTCTATGACAATAAAAACCAACCAGCTGTGCCCATTGTCGCATTCAAGACTCTGTTTTCAACAACTAGCAGTGCAAAAAGAACTAAACCACAATTAAACGAGAAAACGGGAAAAAAGTGAGTCTCAGCTCACTCCACTTAACCCTGTAGCCACAACGAGAGTACCAGCAGAACCCCAGAATCATTTAGGCTGGAAAAGACCTCCAAGGTCCTTAACTCCAGCTGTTCCCTGTTCCAAGTTCAGCTGACACCTGTCTGACAAGCAGTGCCACCTCTGCCCTCCCTGCCCAGGTACTGCCCCACTCAACAGCAAACTGTTCCAGCTGGAAATATTTGCAGCAGTGAGGACAATGCAGGGAACCTTTCCCAGCACCATGACCAGGGCACAGCTGTAGTGTTTCCATGGAGAACAGCAAGCTGTCTGTCCATGTGGTTCGGACACAAAGGGGATATTCCAGAAGAGAGCAGCACAATGTATGAGCTGACTCGGAACAGACTGTCTAATCCCTGGCTGCAGCCCCCCAGCCTGGCTGAGTGCAGTGCCCCACCAGCTGAACAGCTCCCTGCTGTCTGACCACCATCCACTGCAGGGCACACAGACTCCTCAAACCACCTCAGATCAGAACACTGATATTCAACTGAGCCAACACCATCGAGAGACTGAACACTGCTGGAAAATGCCTTGCAATGCCAGTGCAGTTCTAAGCTCAAAGAAGAGACCACTCCATTTGCTGGTTGTGCTGAGCACACAGGTGTGTTATCAAACACATGCACACATTCAGATACAGAGTAAATATGCTAAAAAGGGTTTGCAGAAGAGATAAATCTGCTCAAAAATCTCACAGGGACCTATAACCAGAGAGGATCATGTGCAATCCCTGTGGTAGTCAACCAGTAGGTATCTAGAAAACAAATTCTGACCCGTGAAGAAAAGGCAACATGGGCAAAATAAATCAGAAAATCACAGAATCATAGCATGTTAAGGGGTTGGGATGGAGCTTAGAGTTCACCCAGCCCCAACCCCTGCCCTGGGCAGGGACACCTCCCACCAGAGCAGGTTGCTCAAGGCTCATCCAACCTGGAATGAAACACTGCCAGGGTTGGGGCAGCCACAGCCTCCCTGGGCAACCTGCAAAGTTTTCTCCTCTTGGTCCTGAATGTGCTATGGATCCTGACTATGCTATGGGCCATGGGTTACTCCAAGAGCTCTGACCCTTCAGTTACAAACACAACTCCCAGAATTATTGCCATCTTAAAACTAAAGCACATAAACACTTCTGTATGATTCAGACCTAATTCCTACTACAGCTCCAAAAGCTGTATTTGTAGCCTCCTGGGCTGCTATTACCCTGCTGTAACGAGCGAGTGCATAAGTATTTATAAAAGCACTTGATGCTTTTTGTCGGATTTATGAGCTTTTGGAATTCATACGTGATATAAAATACAGCCACATTCTGGCTTTGAACCAATCCACGCGTCTCTCTGCACTGCTGTTCGCTTCCTCTGCCTCTTTAAGAAGCTTTCTCTGTGTGCAGGAATGTGCCAGAGCAGAGAGCAACTTCTGGAAGGTTCAGATAGGAAAGGGAATCCTTGGTGCACAGCAGGTGCACACCCTGCCCAGCCTGGGACTTGCCTTCCTCCCAGGAACAGCTCTGCCTGAGGTGGCAGAGCACAGGGATGAGCTGCAGGAAGCAAACAGCCTCACACGCTCCCCAGGCAGCATTTCCTGCTGCAACCATCTTGGTCTGTTGCCAAGGAGAACAGAGGTATAGTCCTCCACTACTTCATATTCCACAGATTTCTCATGCACTGGAAAACTGCAGTGTCAGCACAGGCAGAGAGAGACGAGCCACATCCTGCAACAAAAGTCTTCCTGATCCTGCTGCATTCTGGATCTGCTGGAGATACTCCTTACTGGGCAGCCAACCAGTCTGAATCACCACTTTGCAAGGGCTGGATTACGTGTACAATGAACTATTCCAGAGACACAATATCCATTGTAAATGCCTCACTCAGCACCACAGTCAGCCCTGCACCAATTACAGGCAGTTCAACCAGCAAGATGGAGATGGAAGCTTTTGTGCCATAGCTATACAGTCTGCCCTGCTGGTGCAGCACACCTGGCATAAAAAACCACTTGCTAACACAACCACTCTGGAGCTCTGAATTCACATCCAGACCCACTGGCACCCGAGAGCTCCGTGACCTTCCCTCCGACCCTCCTGACCTGCTGTGAATTCCACGCGTTTTGTCTGCTCTGATGCACTGACTGAGTGAGCAGAAAGCTGAGGCTGAGCCAGCCCAGGAGGCTCCGTGGGCACTCCTGAACAAAGCCAGGCACAAGCTGTGAACTGTGGGAGCTCTGAATTCACATCCAGACCCACTGGCACCCGAGAGCTCCGTGACCTTCCCTCCGACCCTCCTGACCTGCTGTGAATTCCACGCGTTTTGTCTGCTCTGATGCACTGACTGAGTGAGCAGAAAGCTGAGGCTGAGCCAGCCCAGGAGGCTCCGTGGGCACTCCTGAACAAAGCCAGGCACAAGCTGTGAACTGTGGTGCTGCTCAAACACCCTCTGCAGCCCAACCCTACCCAAAGCACCCCAACACTGCTCAGCTCTGCGCTAGAGGCGTCTGCAGGGACTAGCCAAGCTGAGATGAGTGGCATTTAACAAAGAATTTCTACAGAACCAGAAAATAAACAGGATTAAGAATTTAATATTTCAATAGGATAAGGGCTGGTGTATGAGATCTGCACTTGATTACCCACCCAACACACAGCAATTAGAGGGGGAGCATTAAAAACCACCATTTCAGCTTTATCTGGTCCTCCAGAAACCACTGATTTTTATGTCAGTTAATCTAGTAACATGACGACCTGAATATATTCTTCAAGCACATCACTGCTGTGAGGAAAGACAAGATTTAATTCCATGTTTATCATGCTCAGTGCCATCAAGTCAGATTAATTTGGGTTCCCAGAGGCTCTGCTTACTGCCAGTGGTTTGCACCTCACTTGTAAGGGCAGGAAAGGACACAGTATTTAAAACTCAGCTGATCAGGTAGGGAAAAAACAAAAGGGACCCAGACCTTTCAGATCTGTTTTTCACTGGGATAAGGAATAAAAATTCACCAAGAAAATAAGCAAGAACATCTCCTAATTTATATAGGATCCTTATGACATTCTACTTCAGCTCATTCCAGCCCAACCCAATTCAACCATCACGGGGGTTCTAAACAGGAATTTCCTTCACAAAGGCAAATACTCATCCCACATGAACCACAAAGTGATGTTCCTAACACAAACATGGATTTACTTCCTGAAGAAGTGCATCTCTTTACTTCAACTAGACACAGCTACCGAGGGAACAGAACAAAAGCAACCCTTGCTCTTCCCAAGGGCCTTCAGAGTGTCCTCCAGGACAACTCCCAGGACTGCAAGCTTTAGTACATCTTTAGCCTAACTCCAAACACAGTTTGCTTTTGCTGTCACCAAAACACAGCCCCAAAAGGCTGGAGTAAGCTGGGAATCATGCCCACTGGGATGACACAGCTCTTCTGACACTGCCCTGATGTGATGAGCAGAAGCTGAAAGGCAAAGGGGCCGACACGTTACACAAACTGAAATGTATCCCCGTGATCACTAGCAGAGGTCCTGAAAAACCTTCCAGCTCTGGTTTGGAGGGCACTGGTTTAGATAAACATTACTTAGCCTGAAGCAACTCAGGTGTCTGGGGAGACAAAGACCCCAGAGGACATCCAAAACAGTCCCAAGGCTGCAGCACAAACACTCTGCCTTGTCATCACTCATCCCACCAGCAAACAACCACCCTCTGCAGGCTGAGGACAGCCCAGAAATAGCTCCTGGGCTTCTGTGACCGCGAAGGGTGAATCCCTGTTTCCTGCAGAACTCCTGTCCTACACACCGACAGGGCCTGGGGAAGAACATTTGGGAATCCATCCCACGCTGTCCCTCACTGAGGACATGGTTAACCTGGACCTTAACTAGACCCTTAGACTTGTCTGACTGAGATCACCTGTTGCCTGTAGCTGATGCTGTTTCTGTACCTTGGAGATGATACAGTTTGATACTTCCACGTGAAGTCACCGACTCACAGAATACTCAGGACCAAAGGCCTTTGGGCACCTTTCTGCACCAGCTGCTATGGCAGCCAGGCCTGCACCCAAACCTGTGCTCCCTCTGGCTCTGAACCTGCTGGGGAATTTCAGCTACACAAAACAAAAGGCAGGAGATGAAAAAACAGGTAATATCCTTTCACAACAGGAGGTGAACTTGCAGGAGGGAGATTTGTGTTCGACTCATCTAGAGTTTCTCCCAAGGACTTTAGACCAGACCAAGTAACTTCTGAAGCAACACAGCAAACCAAACTATTGCCATCGACACCTTTGGTAGCAGTTGGTTCTCAGTTTGCTTGGAGATATATCAAACTTGAATATAATATAGCTAGGAAGGCAACCACTATGAGATCTAAACCCACTGAAAATCAGAGGGGTTTGGGGCACTTGGCTGGTTTTCTACCTTGGGAAGTGCAGGATATTCTCTGTGACTTACACAAACAGGATTCTCTCTGCACATGCCTGGGAAAGGAAAAAGGCAGCGTAAATTCCTAGAACTAAGAAACTGCACTAAGCAGAAGATGAATCAGATCAAGGATAGTAAGAGGCTTAGGACCTCAAACCATCAGTCAGATATTACAGCACTGCTATGAGGAAGGTAATTCATCAAAGCTCCTGCTCTGCCTATGGGTTTTAATTCTGCATCAAGGACATTTTAAGCCACCTCAGGTTATCATTCTGGAACTTGCTGTGCTCAGAGTCCTAAATGCCTCGAGATCCTCAGTAAGAAAATAAACCATTGAGACACAAAAAATAGTAAGCACAAAGGAGAGAGGATGTCTGAAACAGTAAAATACTCTTTGGGGCTAGCAATCACTGAGTAATTTCTGCTCAATCCACTGCTGTTTCAAAGAGTTTGTTCGTCCCATCTTTAATTAATCGGAACGAGCTGATAACGGTTAATAAGCTGCAAACTCCTAACGCTTCCAAGCTGTTCCTGTGCACATGGATTATAAAAACATCACTGCTATGGTCTATTCTAGGATCAGAAAGCACATGATCCTCCTCAGCACATCACTCCCTCCAGAATGAGTCAAGGACTGAGGAGTAGAGAAAGTTTTCAGCTGAGAAAGTAAATAATTGCCACCTCTCTTGGCAGGCTCAGTTACTACTTTTCCTACATTTTCCCAAGGAAATTCTTGCCTTGCCCCAAACCCTTCCATTCTGATAACAGGAACAGCAATTTGTTTGACTGTGCACACAGATTTCTAGTGGTGATAATGCACCTCAACCCTCTCAGCAAGTGCATTCAGCCACAGTAAAATGATGATTTTGGGATAGCAGAGCATCAAGGTTTAATTATTTGGGATTTAAAGTTTAAATGGAATTTTGAGAAGGAAAATATCTCCTGTCAGCCTCAAAACCAACTGCATCTAAAGACACAAAGGCTTCCCCTAATACACTCACGACTGAAGCAGCTGAAACAAAGATGCTGCTTTTTATAGTGAGGATTTAATTCTGATAGACTTGGGTGAAACTGTTTCATGCTAAGTGAAAACATCAAGTCAGCAAATCCCTTTGCAGCTCTCCATGTTCTTAGCCTTTGAAACGAGCACCATGACTGCTGGAATATAATAAAGTCCAAACTCAGATAAATACTGCAGTGATTGAGTGGATGCTGCTGCCAAGCAGAGCTGCAGAACCAGTGTCAAACACACTAACTCTGTAACATACTGACTTTCTCGCTCTGCCTGGCAATTTCTCCTCACAAGAAGCTAAAAATACAGACAGTGAGATTATCAGGATGAGGGGGAAATGAACAGCTTTGAATGGTGTTTCTGCTGGGAACAGCATAGTGAAGACATGTCTCATGAATTAAGAGAACGACAGCTCGGTGTTTCTGCTGGGAACAGCAGAGTCAAGACATGTCTCATGAATTAAGAGAACGTATGGTACTATTCACCCGAGACTTCTGCGTGTGGACAAACAATCCATGAGACATTCCAGGTGGAAAAACTCGGGTGGGTGTTAAAGTAGGAACCTGCACAGCTTGTTCTTAGCTACAGGGACCTCTCCTAAAGCCCTCCCAGCCCGGTGTTTCTGCTGGGAACAGCAGAGTCAAGACATGTCTCATGAATTAAGAGAACGTATGGTACTATTCACCCGAGACTTCTGCGTGTGGACAAACAATCCATGAGACATTCCAGGTGGAAAAACTCGGGTGGGTGTTAAAGTAGGAACCTGCACAGCTTGTTCTTAGCTACAGGGACCTCTCCTAAAGCCCTCCCAGCCTTTGGGGTGTTTCTCAGGGGGCACAGCAGTGCCCTGTGAACACCTGTGGAGGACACACACCTGGACAGGCCCCGGCACGGCGGGAGCTGCTGCTGGAGCTGCCTGCAGTTCTGCTGCTCACAGCACCCAAACTGGCAGCTAGCTGAGATCACAGCTAACGCAGTATATAATTGCCTTTCACTCCATAACAAAACACCATCCATCCCAGGCATTTCCAAACATGCCGCTCCAATACGGATTCCAGCGAGTTACTTTCGGTACATGCCAGCACAGCCAGCAGTCCCTAAGGAATGCCAAGAGATTGAACAAGAGCTGCATTCATTCCTGGTTGTCATGTTCAAACATTAGAAAACTTGCATTCAACATACAGAGCTAACATCTGACCCCAGTGTTTTGGAGAGAAAAGAAAAGCAGCTCTGAAAAATCATATTGGCAAGGCAGATTGCTCCGTTTCTTTTTAAGGAGGATCTGTTTTGGCATATCCTCAGTCCCTCCCAAGAAAAACTTTCACAGGGCTAAAAGGGATAAAGAGAAGAACACCAAAGGAATTATACAATGCGCACAGGCTGAGTAAATAAAGGCTGTCCTGGATATTCACATTCAGATGGTAAACAGATACAACCTGGAACTCACACAGGAAAACCTACAGCAGCTCTGGGAAGTCATGGCAATCCGCAGAGAGCACTGCTCCTTCCCACAGCAAACCCACCCCAGATGAGCATCCAAGACAGCTCCCACTACAAAGCTGAGATCTTCTCCTTAAGAGAAACCATACACATTACACAAAACCATTCCTTTCGGTCAAAGAAAATCTCCCTCTCGATCCTAAAGATACAGACCAGACATCCGAGCTCACGTTTCCAAGCGTCTCTGCTCCAGCCAACTCACTGCTCTGCCCCAGCACACACAGAGCTGTGACGTCAGCACAGGCAGGAAACCTTCGCGGAGGGATGGAAGGGATGGAAGGGCTGGGCAGAAAGGGAGCCCTGAAATCCGATTTCACACCCAGAACCGTCAGTGCTCAGAGTGCAGACGGAGCAGCCTGTCCCGGCCGCGGGAGTGCAGGTGGCTGTGCACCTTCCCCGCACC
>NW_008665639.1:0-7548 GCF_000695815.1 Acanthisitta chloris
CCTGCTGCTGGCACAAGACTCACCCAGGCTGCAGCCTCGTCTTGCTCAGGTCTAAGGAGCAAGGAGCTAGCTGCAAGAATCACTCCAGCAGCAGATGTTTCAGTTCCTGTGCATCTTTTTTCCCCACTGTATCCCCAAGCCTCATGCTGCCATGCGTGTTTGCTCTTAGAGCATGTGGGTGCTGTAAGTCTGGTCATGCATGAGGGAAGGGGTTGTGGGATAAACACCAGAGGACTGGTGCTGGAAGTGTGCAGGAATGATATCAGCCAGATGTGAGGGAGATTCAGCCATCCACTAAGATGTTTTCACTATCTGGAAGTGACAAACTCCTGGGTCTGATGGGAATATTTGGCCAGTAAAATGCATCATTTGGGTAGGCCTTGGTTCTGAGATGATAAAGCATATGTGGGAGTCTCTGCTGTGTAAAAATTTAAAAAGACTGAGAATGGTTCATCACCTCAGATTACAGGTCAGATGAACCCACTTACCAAGGCAGTCCATCGCTTCCAGCCATGTCTGTAAGCACACTGTGGCCCAAGGCTGAGAAAGACGATGCCTTGAACCAAAATCCGGGTTAAATTCTTCGCGAAAATTGGCAGTTGCGACCTCAATTTCTCTGAGTTCTTCCTGGAGACAGAACACAATGATCTCACTTTTCTTTTTTCCTGCATTACACAGGGGATATGTGTTGTCCATAACTTTAAGGGAACTCATGGAGCTCCTTCGAAACTGAAGCCTGAAGACCCACGAGGAATGCCATTAATGGCCTTCCCAAGAGTGGAAAGTCCTCTGGAGACATTGAGTGCACAGGTACTGTAAATCCTTTCACCCAGATCATCACCAAGCACATTTTATGTTAAAGTAGAGTAAAAAATAGTTGTGTGTCTAACCACACATCCCTAACATTAAGCCCATTGAACAGAGTGAATCTGCATAAGAGCAGACTTTGTTTTAAGGCATATGTCCCTGAAACTACCAAATACTGTAGATCTTCTGCCCCATGCACATCCACAGCTAAAGAAGTAGGATTTCACATATCCTCTGCATATGGTTTTTGATCACAAATTATTGCTTGGAAGAATAGAGAACTGAAAGAAAAGTAAAAATAATTCTAGTTACATTCCAGAATGCTTTTGGAAGGATTTAGTCTTCCCTGGGGATAAACTTTGCTGTACAGAAAAATATTATAGAGATTTGGTTTTATCCTTATTACTGTTCATTATCTTCTAGAATAAGAAGAAATCATATGCTCTTTTCTATCTCTAAGTCATCAGAAAAGAAGTTAATCATATTCCTTCAAGGCTGCAAAAAGAATAGCTAG
Organism: Acanthisitta chloris; assembly: GCF_000695815.1. Classification (NCBI taxonomy): domain Eukaryota; kingdom Metazoa; phylum Chordata; class Aves; order Passeriformes; family Acanthisittidae; genus Acanthisitta; species Acanthisitta chloris. The sequence continues at coordinate 1,322 of NW_008665639.1, forward strand.
TGGAAGCATCATTATTGATGATGTTTCTGTTAAAACTACTTACAGTCCATTCAAAACAGACAAGCAAATGCCACCTGCCAAGATGGGAACAAGGAGAAACTGTAGTTTATCAGCTATCTGAAATAACCTGGTGCAATTTATTTGTTCTTCAAATTGTATGAAGCACTGTGCTGACATGTCCCTCTGGACAGGACCCAGTCCTGTTTGAAAGTCTCTGTAGAAAAGCCTCATTTGCTTTTCAAGGCTATTAGTGAGTGTTCATAACAGCAGGCCTGGAGCTCAGTAGTTCCCACCACGTGCTCAGGACAGACAGCTGTAACTCTTGCAGTTTTAAAGCCTTTTGTTAGATGGGCAACAGTTTGTGTTAGTGAAGGATTTTCTCACTAATTTTGCAAAGCAGGATATGTAAATGCCAAACTGTATACAAATATTCATGTGCTTGCCTTTTCTTCTTTGCAGAATCACTCTGCCTCTATGACTGAAGTAACTTGAGATGGGAGATTGGCAGAACGAAGCTATTTTTTACTACCCTCCAGTACAATACTCCAAGACACACAGTTACTAAATGTCTAACTGTGATGACCAGTATTATGTTATGTCTAGTTAGAGGCTAATGTTTTGTACTTTTTTTGTATGAGGAAGTGATGTAGCTTGCCCTGATTTTTTGTCAGCTTTAATATTATTATGCAAGACTTTAAAAGCAAAACAGAAAAAGAAAAAAAAACCTTTTCTTGTTTAAAGTGTGCACTGAGGAACTACATCTATGGAATTGTTGATGTTGTTATGTGATATTTGTACACAATTTTTTTTTCATTTTGGAATTTATATATCTTGAAAAACAAAATTCACTTTTACCTTTTCTTACCATAAGAAGTGCTTCTACCAGTGGAGTCTGATTCTGATCTGAGTAAGCTCAGCCCAGACCTGAAGTAATTGCATATATTTAATTCATATTAAAATAATGATGATCAGAAATCTAACCTGAATGATACTATCAACAAGTAACAAAAATCCATCCTTGATTCAGTGAGCTACTTAAGGATTCCTCAGACATTATGGACTTCAGTTAGCCATCCCGTTTCCAGACTCCTTGGCAGGCTTGAGCCATGTCGTTAAGCACCTCACTGAATCAAAGCCTGATTGTTCTGGTGTGGGTGATTGTGCTGGTTATTGAAGAATAACTAAAACAACATCCTCAGTCTGCAATATAGACAGACTGGATGTGAAAATTTATAGTAGTAGCTGATAGCATGTGAGCTGACTATATCATCTCCCTAGATCTTCATTCCTCCCCGAGGCCCACCTAAAGCTCCCAGTGAAACCTGGCTTCAGGAATTGACTATGGGGATATACAGCCACCACTGTGGAGCTGAGGCTGCGCTTTAAGTGTTTCATCACTTCATCATAGATTTGTGGGGTAACTAGTGACACTGGTGCACAGGGAAAATGACACCACTTCTTCAGCGGAGCGGCACTCCTTGGCATTCGGATTGGCATAACCAAGAAGCCATTTATTGGCATTTGGATTGGCAAAACGAAGCAGCCAGTTTGGCCCCCACAGTGTATTTTATCTTGAGGGGCTTTGGCAACTAAAAAAACAGCAAAAAGAAAATAAAAGACTGACAGTCTGCATTTTTGTAAATTCTGCCATACAGAATTTATACCGAAACTGCTATTTTACCATTTGACAACTTTGTCTAAGGATTATAAAGACAATTAAGTATGGGTTGGGGGTGGGGGAGAAGAACAAAAAAAGCCCATTTTAAATGGCTAGAACTGGGGCAAAGGCTTCATTACATGATTTTTTCACTGTTTCTAGATCTTCCTGCATCTCATTCTTATAGCATGGTGATAACTGCTGTGTGTCTCCTTTAAAGAACGGAGCCTCTGTCTGTACTTTTATTGGAATGTTTACCTCACATTTCCATGTTGGTTCTTCTTGGCTTTTTTTTTTTGTATATTTTTTTCCAAAACAGAAGCGAAAAAAAATTATCAAAAAAGCAAACATGTAGCCCTGTCTCTGTCATTTGCCTGTGACACAAAAGAAAGTCTGGGATGTCTGTTTGTGTCTGGTCTTGTGGTGTTTCTTCCAGGTTAGTATTTTCCTCTGACTCTACCAATGTCTGTTTCAGGCTTAGGGACAGAAGGATCAGACTTGGGCTGTGCAGGCTTTCTGTGACCATGAGGAGCTACTGATAAGTGTTCTGGATTCCTCACTACAACTTTGAACCAAATTTCAGAAGGAAAAAAAATCTCTTCTGAATCACTCTGTTAAGAAATACCCTCCCAAGGAGGTTTTTTCACACTTTCTGTCTTTACTGGTTTGGCCTAAAACAAACAAAGATGCATGAGCAGAGATTTTGTTTATTTATTTATTTATAATTTAATTTAGTAGAAATGTCCTTTTGGAAGCCCAAGGATTAAAAAGTGACTTAGCACTTAGAAGTCTTACCCCTTGCATGGCACAGGTATTCTGTGCAAGACTGATCTCATTTCAGATTTCTGCTTTTTCAGCTTGTTACAAAGAGTTAAATGTTTGCATCTCAAGCATCCATGTCTGATCCTCTTCCCTGGTACTTCAGTCTCTGCTGCTTCCCTGCTGACAGAAGCATGAGGTTTGCACCTCAAAGGGACCGAACTATCTGAGATCAGGGAAACAGCAGTTTGACTCAACTCAGACACAGACAGCTGCTGTCATGCTCCTTTCTTGCCTGTCCTAATTTTCAGTCTTGGGTTTTTCACTTTATTCTTATTACATTACCTGAGCTATCGAAGTTACATCCTAGGGGAGACACAGAAAAGGGGATGGGCACAAAATGCAACTACCACTTAAAGGGCTTTTTTAGATGGAGTATTAAGAGGAAACAAGGAAGTGCAAGGATCTCTGGTTTTGACGGAAAGAAGATACAATTTCATGAAAAAATACTTCCCAACTCATTGTTCCCAAACAGTCTCTGAAGCAGATGAGATGAGACAGATTTAGCTATTTGTCACACTGTGATTTTCCATAGGCTACAGGAGAGACATTTGTGAACATTCAGCCTTCCACAGTGACCAGTGAAACATCCCCAGTTCCCTCACATTCACCTCACAGTGGAACACATAGTAATACACTTACACTATTCTGTAATTCTCCAAGACCCAAAAGGAGACAAGAACAGGTTTCTTAAATTTCTTCAGAGCTGTGAGAAGAAAGCAGCACTTGAGAAGTTTGTTCAGTCAAGAAACTTAGTACTGTAACACACAAAAGCAGCAGTGCCTAAGTGTGCTTCAGGCATCTGCACGTTGAAAGAAACCAGGGGTGCAAGGCTGCAGGACAGTGAGTGGAATAACCAGGACATTTCTGGATCATTCCCGGAAAAATTACACATATAGACTCTAACCTCACTGTAAGCAACTGGTTTCATAGAAAACATCTACAAAGTAGCACACATTTCTCAAACTGTTACATATTTTCTTGTCCCCCTGACTTCACTGCTTGCCTCATCTGATCAAAAGCAGACCTGCATCATCAGTTACACGGGTCACATGTAAGAAAAACTAACAGCTGTTAGGAGCCACAGAACTGAAAAAGTGGGGTCCTCGACAGACATTGAAAAATTCAGCAAACTGCCTTGACAGCGGTTGTTTTTACACGGCTGTTGGAGCCTTCACCATTACTGAGTTCAGAGATGTCAGAATTCTACTTGGCCTTATCTTCATGTAGCAATTCTGAGCAGAACAAGTGGTTTTATTTTACAATGACACCTGTAATAGCTTTACAAACCTTACTGCTGACAGGGTCTTATTTTCAGTCTCACGGAAAGAAAAAGTTATGATGGTTTACCTTCTCCCTCCTTCCCCAAGTTTGTCAGGCCTGCTAGTCTTGGTGGCAGAGTTAAACATAGCTCCTGACACAGCCCAACTCCACGTGCAACGTTCCCACTACACAGCTCAGAACTGAAGACAAGAAGTTTACGAAGTTGTCGTGGTTTAACCCCAGCCAGCAGCCAAGCCCCACACAGCCACTCGTTCACTGCCCCACCAATGGGAGATCAGGGAGAGAATTGGAATGGTAAAAGCTAGAAAATTTTGTGGCTTGAAATAGAGTTTAATAGGGAAAGCAAAAGCCACACACACAAGCAAAGCAAAACAAGGAATTAATTCACTGATTCCCATGGGAAGGAGGTGCTCAGCTGTCTCCAGAGCAGGGCCCCATCACACAAAGCTGTTACTAGAAAAGTCAAATGTCATCTCTCCAAACATCCCCCCCATCGCTCCTTTTTCCTCCCGCCTCATATACTGAGCATGATGTCATATGGTATGGAATATCCCTTTGGTCAGTTTGGGTCACTTGTCCCAGCTGTGTCTCCTCCCAATCTCCCATGCATCCCCAACTTCCTTGCCAGTGTGGCAAGCAAAGGCCTTGGCTCTGTGTGAGCTCTGCTCAGCAATAGCAAAAACATCTCTGCATTATCAACCTTGTGTTCAGCACAAATCCCAAACATAGCCCCATACTAGCCACTGGGAAGAACGTTAACACTGCCCCAGCCCAAACCACGGAGGTTCCCCCTGTTTATCCCCACTGGTCCCTGTAGCTGTTTGGCAGCAGGGGAAAGACCAGAAAGCAAATGGCACAAGAGCTTCAGCTCTTTTTTCCATACAGACCAAACAGAAACAATGAAACCGGAGGGTAACTCAGTGAATTTTTATTAGTGACATTCACATATTTCACCCCAATGAAAGGGCTCTGCTGCTGCTCTGCAGCCCTACGACAGGATGCAGAGTACAGAGTTGACTCAGTGCTCCCAGGTAATCTTCAGGTTGGGGGGCAGCTCTACTGCACGCAATTCATCCAACTTGGTCATGTCCTTCACGGGAGTGCGATAGAATTCCAACACATCCTTGGCACAGCACATCAGGTGCAGCTGTGAGTTGGGGACAGCATGACCCAGTTCTGTGGCCAGCTGAGCCAGGAGGAAGTATTTTAATCTGTTCTCCTTGAGGGGTGTCTGCTGCCAGTTACCAGAGAGCGAGGGTCCAAAAACCTTTCTGACATGGGACTCGAGGCAGCTCTCCAGGTTCTCCGGAGGGAGATAGCTCCAGCTGCGCCGAGGGTGACAGACCAGGCTGGGCTCACTCCTCTCTTCTTTTTTAGGAATTACTTCCTCTGCTTCTACCTTTTTTTCCTCATTCCTGTTGGCACCAGAACAGAAGCACTGTCAATCTCTGAGCTGCTTAAGACTGAGTAATAGCACATCTGTATTCCTGGTGTTTCAAACCAGACTCAATCCAGACAGTTCATATACCCTGGGGACACAGCAGGTCCATTATCCATGAAAAACAATAGTGCAAACACCCAGGGTTTGGCTTTCCCCCGATGCTGCTCCCCACACAGCAATCACCCACCCACCTAGCTTATTTCATTGGTCTGAGTGGAAACAGCATTTTTAACCAAATTACTTGTTTTCCCAGTTACAGCTCCATTTGCTAACCTGCTGTGAAAGAAAGGATAACAGAAAATAAACACTACTACTGAAAAAAATCAGTGCTTACATGTAAAACAATTATCATCACTAGTTTTGACCAGAAAACTTGACTTGCTCAGACGCCACAAGCTAGCCAACAACTCATGCATACTTTTATCTAAACCATTATACAGGAACTACGATTTTTCATCCCCATTCTAGTGCTGGTCTGAAATATCTGCTTTTCCACACCTAACAAGCACAGGTAACTGCACTGAAGCCTCTGACCCTGCACCATCACAGCTGCCAGTCTGCAGTGCACCTCGCTGGGCCTTTGTGGCACAGGGTGGAAAAGGCCTCTGAGATCACCAAGTCCAACCTATGACCTAACACCACCGCGTCAACCAGGCCATGGCAGGAAGTGCCACATCCAGTCTCTCCCTAAATTCCTCCAGGGACTGTGACCCCACTGCCTCCGTGGGCAGTGCATTCCAGTGTCTAATCAGCCTTTCTGCGAAGAAATTCTTCCTCCCGTGCAACCTAATCGTCCCCTGGCACAGCTTGAGACTAAGTCCTCTCATCCCGTCACTAGCTGCCTGGGAGAAGAGACTGATCCTCATGCCCTTCCTTTCAGGTCGTTGTAGAGAGTGAGCCTCCTCTTCTCCAGGCTAAATAAACCCAGCAGGCTAAACACCCCCAGCTGGCTCAGCCTCCCCTCACAGCCTCGTCCTGGGCCTACAGACGTGCCGATGCCGCCTCGGCACAACCCCGCGGGCCGCG
>NW_008665640.1:0-407 GCF_000695815.1 Acanthisitta chloris
GGTGTTGGCAAGGCAGAACAGAGGCAACGTCATGCCAAGTGTCCTGGCAGATGACGCACTGGCAGTTTGTGTCCATTCTGAGGCTCTGCAGTGTCTCGGGGAGAGCTGAGGATCAGGAGCTGATCACCCTCACTGGTGTCACATACTGGAGTAGGGAGGGTGGTTACTGGCTGTGCTAGGCAGGGGAGGAAGAAATGCCCCGGCCCATCCAGAACAACCCCCTCCCAGCTCCCTGAGTCCTGTCACCCACCCCACAGCCCCCACTGGGGGATGTTTTTCAGCACGGCTCACCTTCACTGCTGCAAGCACCTACAGTGCACAGCTGTCTGAACCAGGCAGTGCTGGGGACACACTTGCTCTGGATCCAGCAATGAGAGTTGCAATGACAGGCACCACCAGCACCGGAG
>NW_008665641.1:0-4057 GCF_000695815.1 Acanthisitta chloris
CCAGTGCTCATTTACCGCTCCCGAATGTGGGCTGCAGGCCCCCTCGGGAGGGTCTCCTTTAGCAGGGACTGACTTTCCCGCGGGAGATACCATCACTCGTCTGGAATTGGCCATCCTGCCCTGACATGGTCCTCTGGAAGGGAGGGGTTTCTTAACACCCTGTCCCTGGAGACCCTGCACACCCCAGCGCTGCCGGGCGACTGACTGCTGTCTCCAATGCTCCAGGAGCAACCAACCTTCAAACAGGACATGGCAGCTTTGAGAGAGTATTTGTTTTGCATCCTCTAAGCTGCCCCTCAATTCTGTCTTCAGAAGGTGGTACATGGTCCCAGATACTCTCTTGGGACTAGCTGATCCGTGTCTGTAGGAGACTGATGTTCTGCATGGCCTTCTAGAAGATCTTCCTGACTTCCCACACATGCAGACTGTCTCACTGTGGCGCCAGGAGCTTGCTGCTGGAGATTGCTGCTCCTTCCTGTTCCACAAGGCCTGAACTCTGCTCCATTTCCTCCATCACCATGGCCTATGTAGGGTCCCTGTGTACAAGATGCTGTTGGGAAAGACTGAGATAGAATTGAAATGGGGGACTGAGGAGCAAGGAAGGTCATTCACCAGTTTGCATGAACCCAGGAAGCAATTGTGCAGTATACACACCTGATGCTGTCAGCACTGCCCTTCTTGGAGGGTCTGGCTTCATCCTACTGCCTATCCAGGAGAGTCCTGCAGCTTCTGAAAATGACCGGTTTCTTGGTGTTGCCTCAGGAGCAATTAAGAGCTACTGTTTTCCATGGAGATACCACCAGTGAAGCCAGCGCCTTCCCTCGGGGAATCCCCTGCCCTCTCTGTGAGGAAGAAACTTGCAGCTTGGCCTTGCCCTAAGGCAGGGTGAGGGTGAGATTCCCAACACTCAGCCTTTTGCTCTCTTCCTTTTACTCCGTGCTGCGGTGATGTTCTTTCTGTACTTTGTGCACTCTCCCTTCTCACATACACTTGCCTCTGCTGCAGTGTTTGCCTCGGCCTCTGCTTGCCTGGGCTCTGTCCTTCCTTGACTTCAGCTCTGTTTTAACAGAATTCGCCATGATCTTTCTGCCCTTTGGTCTTCCTTTGTTCTGACCCCGCTGGACGCAGAGCCTGGTTCTGTCCCCGGTGGAGTTTCCTGTGCTCATGCTGCCTGGCACTGCCTAGGCTGGCACTGTGGTGCTCCTATTTCCCTTTCTTGCCTACCCATTCTTTCAGCAGTTGCTTCTAACTGCATGCCTAGGTGTGAGCTTATGCCTGGGAACGCTGTGTGTGCTGGTGCTCACAGCTGCTCTGCTGTAATGCTGCTGTTCTTCATCAGCTACAGTACAGAGCTGTCAGGAGCAGCAGGGCTTTGTATGCACAGGTGCAGCTGGCTCAGCTCTTCCCAAGGAGTAGCTCCTTTTTCCTTCTTATCCTGGTTCATCTCTGGGACCTGTCACAAGTGTGCAGACACTGAAGCTGCCTGACTATACCCTAAATCTGTGGGATCATTAGTTCTCCTAGTCTGCAACACTCCTTGTTCTACTGGGGCAGCTAATGGTGCCTGCTGAATACTGCAGTGTTCCGATAGCCTTGAAGGAGTTGATGTTTTTAAAGATGAAACCAAACTGACTTGGTTAATGTTCCTGAACTGGCCTGCCTTCCCAAGGGCCACCATAGATGTCTGATGGCAGAAAACATAACTGAGAACATCTGTGTGAGAAGATACCCTTGCTGCTTGGTTAAGCCAGGCAAATTCCAGGGATCCCCTCCAATCTTATCCACCGCCTGCTCAGTATCTTGACAGGTTTATAGGCAGGTGGTGACTTTCTGCACATTTTTTCCAATCTCCCCAAACACAATGTGGCTCCTGTATGGGAGTTGAACAGCCTGTCCTGGCAGCCTGGACCTGCACCTTTGTGCAGGGTTTGCAGAGAAGTCCCAAAACCACTGTGTCAGTTGCATAGTCCCTCTCTTGCTTTTTTCCCTTTTTTTCCAAAGTTGTGCTGCTTAGTAAGCATCACATGAGTTGGTGCTGTTCTAGGAAATGTTATTTATATTGTATATGACTTCCCTCTCACCCAGTATGTGCTTTCTCTTCCAGAGCTGGATCCAAATGCATTCTCAGCTTGCTGTCTTAGAGCTGTTCCTGCTTCAGGTCAATGAGAACATCTGCTAATTCATCATGACATAATATCTGGTCTTCTGCCCCGTCCACAAGATCAGTTTCTTGCTTCCTCTTGGTCTGTACAAATGTGACTCCAGGTGTTCAGCTGCCTTGTCTGGTACAGGTAGGTTTTAGCTCTTTGAGAAGTGACCTGTTGTAGTCGGGATAGATGTGTCTGTGCTTTGTATTGAGGCTGGAAAATGTTTGCCTTTGGGCACATGGGAAATGTTATGTCGTGAAATACACCCTGAACTGCCGGCTTACTGCTGCTGACCTGAACTGGTTCTTGGAATAGCAGCTACTTCTGTGATAGCTCGTGCTAGTGCTGCCAGGAAGGTGATGACTAGGCAGAGTGGGCTGGCTCAGATCAAGTGCCGTTGGAGGATACAGTTGCTAAGAGGAGTAGTAGCAGCAGCAGGTATTCTGTGTGGTAATTCATTACTCCATTTGCCACAAGTAAATGTGATTACTTCTTGTCAGGTGATTATTAATTTGTAGGGTTCCCATGCTCCTCTCAGCTGGTAGACTTCTCCACTACCTGCTGTTGTTGGATGAGCATTGGTCATCTCCATGATAAGGTGCTCAAATCTGCTACTCAGATCTTTATTTTCTACCACCAGTTCCATTCTTCCTGTTGTTTTTACTGGTGAATATCCACCTGTATCCATCTCTCTGTTTTCCCAGCCAGCACACAGCATGTCTGTAAGGGACTTTGTCTTTCCCACAGTTGGATCAATGACTTCTCACATTTCAGAGCCTGCACAGGTTACTCCACTGGTAGCATAAATTGTCTGGTAGAAGAAATGCATTCTGTTTTGCTTTGGAAATGAAAAGCTTAGGTTATAACCAATATTAAAAAAAATTTTAAGACACATTAGGCTTATTATCGTCATCTGATGTGGCCCTTTCCCCATTGATACTGCTCAGCCTGCTGCAGCACTGTGCCCAGTGCTGCTGCCTCAACCTGCTCGGTTCTGTCTGAGCCTGGGCAATCTGTCACAGAGGTACCCGCCCCAGGCTGCCAGAGGGACCTCAGGTGAATTTAAGGACAGTGTGTGCTGAGCCAGACCAAAGTATCCTGTCTCTGACAGGTATTGGATGTGTGAAACAGGAATAGAAAAATGAAGCAAATCATAGAATCATTTTTTTCTTACACATATCTTATAAGTTTTTGCAGTCATATGATTATGTAGTCAGCAGTTTGGAGTAAACAATGTTAGAAAATCCCCTATATTTTTAGGTCTGCTGGTTGAATGATAAATTACCTTCATTGGACAGAGTTCCCTGTGAATATGTTTTCTGTGAATATGTTTTCTGTCACTATTCTGCCCTTTTCAGTTCAGCTGGACATTCCCTTGGATTCAGAGTCCAGGGAAGATTATAGGAACTTTCACTTTTGCACATTCCTAACACCAGTGGGTACCTGTATGCAGCTTCCAGCTGTCCCTGAGCAAGGGTATGTATTTTCTAAAAGCAGTTTGGTAGTTGTCGTCATTGACGTTCCAAATGTTTGAAGATGAGGTATAGATGAGAGCTATTTGGCAGAGGGAGAGACCAGACAAAATGAGGGTGCAAATGCTTGGCAAAAGAAATTGGAAGAAAAGACAATGAGAACAAATAACCTGCTGACCAGGAACTGCTTTTGTGATTTTTCAATTCTGTTTGTACTTTCATGTGGTGTTGGGTTGGAGATGACCACTGAGTGCCAGAGAGCAAATGTGACAAAAGACATCTTCTAGCTGACACCTGGGAAAATTTCTTTCTTTTCACTTTCTGACATCCTACTCTTCTTTCTGTTCTGTACCTATCATGTGCCATGTTCTCTGTGCTGACTATCTTGTTGAAAACCCACTAATGTTAATGTGGGATATATCTGCTAATGTATATTCC
>NW_008665641.1:4075-24195 GCF_000695815.1 Acanthisitta chloris
GAGTTGGATGAATTTAAGTGATAAAACTCCTTTAGCTTTTTTAAGGTGTTAATCAGTTCTCTAAATCACTCAGAGCTGTCTCCTCTTCCAGTGCAGTGTTGCTGTAGTGTTTTCCAAACAGAGTGCTTGGGGTAATACCTGGAATTTTCTGGTTTCCCCTTAAATTGAACAGCATTCCAGGGGCTTAGGTTTTTCTGCAAAGATGTATCTGGAGGAATTGAATGGTTCTTAATTTGAAATGTAAAGAATTAAGTGTTCTGGTGTTATACCAGGGGAGTTATCCAAGTTTTGCATTTATACAGAAGTGTCCTGAGTATGTGGAAACAAGCAGGTATCTACAGCTTATGTGCTTTTTCTGCTAGCTCACAGGGTTGCATTGTGTTCTCTGTAAGAGAAGTGGTGGTAAGACACTGTCACAGGTTGCCCAGGGACATTGTGGATGCTCCAACCCTGTCGGTGTTCAAATCCAGGTTGCATAAAGCCTTGAGCAACCTGGTCTGGTGAGAGGTGTCCCTGCCCAGGGCAGGGGGTTGGATCTGGATGATCTTTAAGGTCCTTTCCAACCCCTTAACATACTATGGAACTATGAGTCTCTGATGCTATAATGCTTTCATAATGCAGGCACTGGCTGGTAGGTCTTGTTGAGGGACTGTTCCTCAGAAGTTGTCAAGTGAGGCGTGTCTGATTTTCACGAACCGGCAGCCTGAGATGCCCTTGTTAAATGTTTCTGATACTGACTGAGTAAATGTGAAAGTAACAGTGATATGGTCATTCCTGTACCTAGGGGTACTGACAGCACTGTTGTCTCAGTGCTGAACAAGGGCCTCATGAATTTTAGGGAAAGCTGGTTTTGTCTTCCTTCCGTTATTCCCTACAACCATTAATCAGTTCTGTGTTTGAGAGTCAAACTGCCCATCCTTTCCTGTCTAGCTCTGTCAGTCCCACAGCTGTTCTTCACTGTTCTGTGTCCTGCCACAGTGATGGTATCTGTGTCTGTCTGTGATGGTTGCCCAGAGTGAGGGATAAAAGCATTTCTGTCTGAACAGAACTAGCACCATGGCTTGACTGAATTCTTAGCTAGACTGAAGAACTGTGTTTGAGAGTCAAACTGCCCATCCTTTCCTGTCTAGCTCTGTCAGTCCCACAGCTGTTCTTCACTGTTCTGTGTCCTGCCACAGTGATGGTATCTGTGTCTGTCTGTGATGGTTGCCCAGAGTGAGGGATAAAAGCATTTCTGTCTGAACAGAACTAGCACCATGGCTTGACTGAATTCTTAGCTAGACTGAAGAATTTGCTGCTCCAAGAATGTCAATGTCAGAATCTAATAAACTTTGTATCTTCTACCTTTTCCCCTGAAATTTGGCACACTTATTGTCTGTCTGAGAAGGCATTAAAAAAAGTATTTGTTTAAAGGCAGTTCAGCTCCTTTCAGGATCCTAAGCTACAGAGAAGAAAATACAATTTACCAGTCATATATTTTGATATTTACAGGCACAGCTATTGCATTGAAGTGAGAAACTGTGTAAACTTAACTTTTAATAAGCATATGGCCTTTGATTTGCAAATATGCTTTTGATGACATGAAAGAAATTTGACTTCACTCGGTGAAGCTGCAAGGCCCAACAAGGCATGACTTTCAAAATTTATAAATTCATGATTTTTAAACATTTCAGCCAGTCATTTTCCCCTGGAAAAATATGTATGATTCATGGCAACTGCAGAATTTGCAGTTAAAAGGTGATGTCTAGATGGAGAGCAAGACCTGTGTTTGCAGCTGTGAGGCCAGTGAGGAATGATTTTTAAATGTTACTTGTAGATTTTTAAGCTTTCCATTTTCATGGTAGAGAAGGGACATAGTGCAGGGTTATTTAAGGTTTTTAATTCTTGTTTTTTCTGTTTTGAGGCCATAGAGATAACCATGTAGTAACTGAGTGGGCTGATATGCTTGATCACACTGTGTGGACAGGGGCCAGTCTGAGTAGTTGCAGGAGGAAGTATAAAGCTAATTCAGTGTGTGGTTCATAGAGGGATAGAATGATTTGGGTTGGAAGGGACCTTCACAGATCATCTCATCTTGTCCCAGTGTCTCACTTCCTTCACTGTTAAAATGTCTTTGTTACACCCAGTCTAAACCTGCCCTCTTTCAGTTTAAAACTGTTTGCCCTTGTACTGTCTTACAGGCCTTGGTAAGGTCTCTCTCTGTCTTTCTTACAAGTCCTCTTTAAATACTGAAAGGCTGCAAGATCATCTCCCTGGAGTCTTCTCTTCTCCAGGCTGAACACCCCCAGCTCTCACAGCCTGACTCCTGAACAGAGGGGTTCCAGCTCTCTGAACATCTCTGTGGCCTCCTCTGGACTTGCTCCAAGAGGTCCATGTCTTTCTTCTGCTGTGGACCACAGAGCTGGATCCAGGTGAGGTCTGGCAAGAGCAAACAGGCAGACCCCCTCCCCACCTGCTGCCCACACTGCTTGGAATGAGCCCAGGACACAGCTGGTTTCTGGGGTGTCAGAACACATGGCCAGGGCATGTTTTATTTTTCATCCACCAGTACCCACAGGTCCTTCCCCACAGTGCTGCCCCCAATCAACTCATCCCTCAGCCTGCACTGGGACAGGTGATTGCCCCGAAGCAGGTACAGGACCTTGCACTTGGCCTTGCTGCACTCCATGAGGGTCCCATAGGCCCACTCCTCCATCCTGTCAGGTCCCTCTGGATGCCATCCCTGCCCTCCAGCCTGTCACTTGCACCCGTCCCTTGGCCTGATGTCACACGCAAACATGCTAAGGGTGCACTCAGTGAGGGTGCACCACATCATAAATAAAGATACTGACCAGCACTAGTCCCAGTATGGACCCCTGAGGAACACCACTGGATACTGATCTCCGTTTGGACATTGAGCTGGTAGCTATTGAAAGACATTTTTCTTAAAGCACAAGATTTATTGATTCCCATTTTCAAAAAATCAGGTGAGAAATGTAGGAAACCACCATGGCTGAGGAAGGATTTCCTTTGTGGACAAACTGAAACACATTAGGGAAATGCACAGGCAGTGGAAGCAGGAACACACATCCTGGGAAGAACATAGGTATACTGCCTAGGAGTGTAGTGATGGGACCAGGAAAGCTGAGGCACGGCTGGAACTAAATTGGCAAGGGATGTGAAAAATAAGAAGGGCTTCCACAGGTATGCTGGTCAGACAAGGAAGGCAAATGAAATTGTACCCTCCAATAAATGAGATGGGGAATTTGGTGATGACCAAAATGGAGAAGACTGAAGTACTCAGTAACTTTTCTCCCCCTTAGTTGTCACTGGAAATTGCTCTTCCCAAATACCTTGAGTCCCCGAATCTCAAGGTAGGGACTGGGGGAATGAAGTCCTGCCCATTGTAGGAGAAGATCAGGTCCTAGACCATCTGAGGCACGTGGACATATACAAGCCCGTGGGACCTGATGAAATGCATTCCAGGGTCCAGAGGGAACTGGCTGATGGTGAATCTTGTCTCTCTCCGGTAATCCGTATTCATCGAAGAACATCCCATGATTGCAGAAGCTGAAGCCCTGGTGTCAACACCAGCCATTGAAGCCAAGTGATCTGCATTGATCATGGTTGTTTACAGATTACTGGATCTTATGGCTAAAAGAGAGTATTCTGCTGAGCACTGATCGATTTTCATTTGCCCTTACTGTGAGCCTTTTACCTTCCAGAAAGACAAGCTGCAGTTTGGCTAACTATTGGAAATTTAAAATGGAACATACTGCCTGTAGACTCTCTGTGACTGGAGGGTTCAAGAACTTAGACAGATACCTGTTAAGAAGGATTTTGGCAGGTCAGTACTGACTTGAAGCAAAGAAGGATTTGAAGCTCTAAAGGCCAGGCCAGCCCCTCTGCTTTGGTTCTGTAAATCCTGTTTGTGACATTGAGACTATCCTGAGGGCCAGGGGTGAAGATTAGAATGGTGCCAGCTGTGCTTGCCTAGTGACAGTGTCACTGAAACTGAGGGGTGTGATCCTTGCCATGCTCCTCACAGGCAGGTGCTGTGTGGCAGTGTTTATGGCATAGTTTGTCTCATGTCAGTTCTTGTCCACTGGCTCTTGTCCTGTCTTTTTCTAACTCATTTTAAAGCTTTTGATCACTTGGGATTTTGTGGCTGTACTTACATTGCAGTACATCATCATGTTCATATCTCAACTTTACATTTACTTCACTAAACATGTTGCATTATTTAAATCTTTCATGGACAGCATTTTTCAGACTTCTGGATTGTACTTGGCACTACTTTATTCAGTGTTCCAACTTGGATTTCTCTAGTGATTGAAGTATACAGAGAAAATCATCCTTCTGCCCTTGCTTCCTCCTCTTCTTAAATCCAAGGGTTCCTTTGGCTCTCTTTGCTGCAGTGTGGCACAGGTAAGTCAGTCTGAGTTGTTTTCCCACTGTGGTCTCCTTTTTCAGGTTTTCCACTTTCCAAGACATGATCTGCTTTAGGGGTATGTTTTTCATTCTTTGTTCTTAGGTCATTCCTTGCCTTTAAACACACACTTTGAATGGATCCGTCTTAGTAAGGTGACTTGACCCAACAGTTCTATCCTGCACTCCAGTTCATTAGAGGTGACTTTGTATTCATTTCCACCTTCTGAATGATACTGCTGGTTGTTGTGTGACTGGTTCCTAGCTCTCCTTGTAAAAGGACCTTCACTTTTAACTACATTTACTCTTTAACTTGGTCCAGAAAATTGTGGACATTATTGATATTTCATAGCTTATTTGTAATCAGAAGAAAGCCAGTCTTAACAATATCCAGTCATCTCTCTAGAATGGTCTTTTAAATCCCATATGATTAATGAGGGATTCATTAATGGTTATTAAGCTGTCCCTCACAGAAACATCCTGTTACATCCTGGTAGAGCCTGGCTTTTGCTCCAGGGCTATTTTTCTTTACAAACTTTCTTACTGTTCTCTTAATACTTAGCATTGCAGCTCTGGATGTTATTGCGTGAATGAAAGTCTCTAGTCCAAGGGTATCTGTATGTGGTTTGTAAGTAATCCTTATGCCAGTTTTGTGCTTGATAATACAGATCTATCTTTGAAAGGAAGCAAACTGGTGGGGACTGCCAAGAGCAGTATGCCTAGGTCTCCCTGGGATGCAGGGGTGTGCATAGGCCATCTAGGGCCCAAGGCAGTGTGATGGGACGTGAGAGACATCTGCTGTCATAACTTTGCTGTGGACTGCCTGGTATTTTTCCTCTCCACCATCCTCTGAAGTAAATGGTGGTGTGTGTCTTGTGGACATTTGACACAGAGATTTTGCAAGGTCAAGAAAATGGAATGCTCCTTACCTAGTTACTGCGTTTTACATCTTCAGTGTCTCTTGGCAAGTCTTATGTGAATTAGTGCCCCAGACTGGGTATTTTCCATGAAATAGCTTTTGCTGATTTTGAACTTACTGTCCTCTGATTTTGTTGGTGGTCCTCTAGTTCTTCTGTTAGAAGATAATGTGCTCTTAGTTTTGTCTCAGTGATAGTCTTAATTCTGTGCATTTCTCCTCCTATAAACAAGCACTCTGCTTTCTCTTCATAAGAGGATTATTTTTGGACCTAGTCTTTACATATCTGTGTGGTTCTTAATTCTGCCATGAGCTTTTAGAGATATGACTAGCATTGCCTGCAGTGTGATAGAGAACTACTGACTGATACTGTGTTCTGTGATATCTTCTGTCAGGCTCTTCATAACTTCTACAAATTTTATTTTCTGAGTGAATACTTCTGTCAAGTGCTGCAGCCATCCCCATCTGCTAATCTCAACGCTGTAAATTGCATGTGAAGTTGTAATTATTGGAGTCCTGTCATTTGTCCAAAGGGTTGGTGTGTAAGTGTGCTGTTGCAGGTAAGGAGTCAGTGTGTCTTCTGTAGAGAAAAATGGTGCCCCACAGGTCTGTTACGTTTCTATTCTATTCTCTGTTGTGCCCCTGTTTTATTAGGGTTGGAATTCTTTGATAGGTCATGTGCATAAGAGTAGACCTGTCAGCATATTTGCACTTCAGTGTTTTGAAAATGCTCTCAGCAAGGTTTCTAAAGAATGTAAAAGCTCATAAGGGAAGTGTATAGTCAATAAAGAGAACTCATAAGCAGTAAGTAAAAACAGGGACTCATACAGTGGTTGAGGTTGGAAAGGCCCTCTGGAGGTCATCAAGCAGAGCTGGTTGCCCAGGACCATGTTCAGACAGCCTTTGAATATCTCCAAGGTGGAAGACTCCACAACCTGCCTGGGCAACCTGTTCCAGTGCTCAGTCACCCTCACTGTAAAACAGTATTTGCTGATGTTCCGAGGGAGCCTCTTGTGTTTCAGTTTGTGCTTGTGGCCTCAAGTCCTGTCCCTGGGCACCACTTTAAAGAGCCTGGATCCATTCTCTTTGCTCTCTCCCTTCAGGTATTTATATACATTAATGAGCTCTTCTCTGAGCATTCTTTTCTCTAGGCTAAACAGTCCCAGCATTCTTGGCCTTTCCTCACAAGAGAGATGCTCCAATTCCTGTCATCTTCATGGCCCTTCACTGCGCTCCCCAATATGTCTGTGTCTCTTGCACGGGGCACAGTGCTCCACCTGTGGCCTCACCATGCTGACCAGGAAGGAAGGATCCTGTACCTGACCTTCCTGTGCCCTCACTGTGGCACAGGCTCCCAGCACATCCTGGTGCCTGGCATTGCTCTTCCCCCGGGGCAGGAATTTGTGCTTTCCATTGCTGAATTTTATAGGGAAAGGTAAGGGTATGTGCCCGGTAAGAGTACATCTCTTCTTCATTGAAGTTCATGCAGTCAAGGAAGTTTTCCATGCAAAGGGGGTAATAAGCGAATGAGGAAAGTGCTCCAGAAAAACACAGAGACAAGACTGCTAGTCAAGGGATAATGGAGACAAAGGCCAAGAACAGACTTCCACTGACTGACATGTTAGGAAACTACAGGCACAGCTTTGGAGAGGTCTAACCTGAGCTAGTGGAATCCTTAGGCCCTGGAGCTGCTAGAGCTGGTGGCTGCAGAAGGATGAATAGTTTCTCTGCCTTTTTGGTTCCCCATTGGTGCTCAGTGTACGAAGAATGATTTTAAAAGAGCTAAATAATGAAGCAACAAAATCAGCCTATAATGTGACCTTATTTGACACAGTAGAACCTAAACCTCTCTGAAGATTGGGGAAGTGTGTTTCAAAACTGGATGATAATAGGGCAGAATCAATTCAAGGTTGATGAATGTAAAGTGTTTAGAGAAAATAAGCCTACCAACCACATTGTTGTTAGAATTCTCTCTTGGCTCAGGAAAGAAATCTTGCATCTTTGCAGAAAGTTCTCTGCAAGCATGAGCTTAACAGGAGTGATTAAAATGAAAAATCTGATGTTAGATATTACAGGAAATTAATTAACAAAACTGATGTTACTGTTGTTGCATTGTATAAATCCATGGTTTCCATGTTCTGGGGAGGGAATGGAGTTCTGTATCCCTGCACTGACTAGTAAAACTAGAAGAATTCTGGGAAGAGTGATGAGGACAGGGAGAAGGGGAGAGAATTCCATCAGAGGAGGTTTGTGAGAATTCTTTAGATAAATGATAGACAAAGGTAACACTGCCAGAGATCATCAGTCAGCATGGTGGAAAGGCAAGTCACTATTTATAGCACAAATGGACTTCGGGTTTAAAGGAGATAGGGGCACGTGATGAAATTATCAGGCAACGGGCTTAAAACAAACATGAAAGGTTGTGGGTGTTTGGGTTGGTTTTTTCCAGCTCATGCCAAATTAGATAATAGCATTTATTGCTAAAAGCTGTTTCTGCTGTGTACAGTATTGAGGGATTCAAACTTGGGTATTGCACTTACCACGGCAGTGCAGGCTCAGGGTGTTGGTGAACGAGGGTGTTGGTGGCAGGAAGGTCACAAGAGGGGAATAGGTGTGTCTTGCATTAACAGTGGTGTGGTTGTGATGCTCTATCCAGATAGTAAAAAAAAAAAATGGTTTAATGTACAGGAGCATTTTATTTGGATACCTGATACAGTTGTTTAAAAAAAAACCCCAATAATTTCTTTTTAAAAATTTCTTGCTGTGTTTCTTGGAGCATCTGGTACTGGCTAAGTGGACCTTTGTTCTGAACTCTGATGGTGTCAGAAATGGGAATTTTTCCACAGTCTTTGATAAAATTCTGAGGACAGTAAATGATTAAGGCTTATTTTCTTCCAGATGTCAGTCATTGTTGTTAAGCAGCTTTAATGGGAAAATAAAAGGTAGAGAAGCTAAATAGTTTATCTGAAACTTTTCCTCATCTTTGACTTTGCAGTTTCTTTTGTGTATTCACCCTCTGACCTATATGGGCTTCCCATACCTAAACAAGTCTGATGTGCTGATTAAAAATTTAATATAAACCCACTTTTTTTTTTCTGTATGTAGAGTATACTTTGGATGGGAAGAAAAGTGAAGATAGGAGAAGGGTTTTTTTAAAATCTAGATCTAGAATCACCAAAAGGAGTAAAACTTGACATGCACATTTTGCTTTTCTCAGTGAGTGATGTGGTAGGTGTTGTGTGTGGTGTGGATAGAGGGGCCCTGGGAATAGGGGGTAAGTTTAGGGGTTTCTTTGAGTTTCATACAAGGATGAAGGTGCCTTGGAGAGAAGCAGAGCTCAGATGTCTCAGTTTTACCATCCAGCAGACCTGGGTGATACAGGATGGGAGAGTTCCCCTCATGGATTTACAGAGAAGCTTAGGAGGAGAGTTGTGCTCCTGTGTGGTGAGCGTTGGATGTAGCAGAGTTCCTTTGGTCTTAATTTGAAAAACAAGCCTAGCAAGTACCAAACAAAATCACTGCCTAAAAGAGAAAATCAAAATGAAATCCTCTGAAACCTATTGCTCAGTTCAGATGAAAAGAGTGGGAAATTCTATACATTTTAACCAGTATCTGTCTGCACTAAATTCTCCTCTGGCAGCTTCTTGCTGTTTAGCTTGCACAGTCACCTAGGGCTCATCTTTCCTGTCCTCTTCTTTACCTCCTTGAACTGCTCTGTGGAGGCCTGTTCCACCCATCACATCTGGACTCTCCTTGCTCTGTGCCTGCTGCACAGCCTCTTGTTCCTGTGCACCACTTCCTCTTGCCAGAGCTGAGAGCTACACACTTTGGCATCAGAAAAGTCACCTGAGTGCATGTTGGAGCACTCAGCTAAGGAAGAGTCAGAGGGCAGAGCAGTGGTGGTGGGCTAGGAAGCAGTGCCTTGCAAATGGTAGGAAAATGAGGAAAAGGATAAATGACAGAGGAAGGGGGAAGGAGCTCTGGTCAATGACCAGTGTTCTCGAGGTAGGCTTCGGGGTTGTTTTGAAATGAAATACAAATTAGGAAACAAAAAATAGCCATCTACAGAGTATGCCATGAGTGTTGTGGAGAAGAGCTGTAAGTACAGAGAGCTTTCTTTATCCAGGACAACTTTTGCCTGCCTGCCACCTACTCATGCTCCTGTTGGGGAAAAAAAACAATGTAGGAGAAGGAAATGGTGGGAAGTGATTTCAGTTTGTTTGGGAAGAACATTTTGGCTTCAGGAATGTTATGAGGTCCAGCAAGACCAAGCACCAGATCCTACCTGTGGGTCATCACAGCCCCATACAGCACTCCAGGCTGGAGGCAGAGTGGCTGGAAAGCACCTGGCAGAAAAGGCCCTGGGGGTGCTGGCTGACAGCAGCTGAACATGAGCCCAGGTGGGCCCAGGTGGGCAAGAAGGCCAATGGCACCTGGTTTGTACCAGCAATAGTGTGTCAGCAGGACCAGGACACTGGTCCCTTGTAGTGGGCACTGGTGAGGCACCTCCAACTCTGGGGTCAGTTTTGGGCCTCTCAGGACAAGAAGGACATTGAGGGGCTGTAGCATGTTCAGGAAGGGAACAGAGCTGGAGAAGGGTCTGGAGCACCAGGAGTAGCTGAGGGAGCTGGCGAGGGTCAGCCTGGAGAAAAGGAGGCTCAGGGTGACCGTCTGGCTCTCTCCAACTCCCTGACAGGAGGTGCAGGCAGGTGAGGGTTCAAGCTCTGCTCCTAGGGAACAAGGGACAGCTCAAGAGGAAATGGCCTTAAGTTGTCAGCAAGTTATTGCTTTACCAAAAGGGTTGTGAAGCTCTGGCACAGGCTGCTCAGGGAAGTGGTGGGGTGACCGCTTACACAGATGTGGCGCTTGGGGTCATGGTTTAGTGGTGGACTTGGCAGTGTTGGGCTTTTGTTGGACTTGATGACCTTGAAGGTATTTTGCAACCTAAATGATAGTAGATCATTAGTGGCTGGACTGTGTTCCCCTTCACTCTTAGGGCACTGCACTGGTTCTGTAAATTGAGGTATAAGGGTGGAGAAGGGGCCCTTCTGCTGCCATAAATGCCAAGCCTCCAGGCTCCCCCACTATGGGGCACGCTCTCCACTGCTCCTTTAAGCCCAGTCTCTAGCTGTCTCTCCTTCCCCATATCAGGTGTGTGGGAGCAGTAGCCCCCTGTTTCAGTTGACACTCCCTTCCCAAACTGCAAGTCTTAACTATGGGTGCAGTTTTTTCAGAAGGATCAGGAAAAGTTTGTGTGAGGGAGGAGAAAATGTGACAAGGCATTGGATGGCAGCAGCAATGCTGTGGGCACTGTGTCCTGCATCCCAAGGGACTACCTTGCTGCTCCTGCAGGGCTGCAGTGCCCGTCCCACCTCCACCGAGGCCCCAGGCTGTAGAACCTCTCCTGGTGAACTGGCCAAAGTGGCTGCAGGGCAGGTGTATGATGCTGGTGGGGCTGACCCCAGCTGTATGGAGCTGCTCCCACACCAACAGCAAAGCTTGGGAACCCCCTGAGGCCTCCACTGCACACAGCCTGCTGATTTCACAGACATAATTTTAAAGCTAGTGGAGAAGATGGAGGAGAGATGGACACTGGCTTTGCTGAACAGCTTTTCTCAAAGTGCTGGTACTGGTCTAGACCACAGGAAGCCCATGGAGAGGAAGGAATCAGTTTTACTGCACATTAAATCAGTGAGAGTGAATTGAAGGAGCTACAGAACAACAGGAGAAAAGACTTGCAGGCATACAGAGGTGTGTAGGTTGGCAATGTCATTTTAAATGTTGATATCAAAACCAGGTATTAGGAATAACCTGACATAGCAAAACGCTTAAAACAGGTTCTGAAAAATAGGAATGGGGGAATGATTGACATGTTTAACTGGGGGAGGTGATTATGCCTGTGTAAAGCTCCTTATGATCTTAAAAATGCTGAAATACTTTGGGCACAGTGTTCAGTCTCCAGAAGCAGCGGCTGTCTCCTCGGCAACAGGAAGGCATGTGTCTGTTCCCATGGCAATGGACCGGAGCACTGCTCAGGGGGGGCTTGTGCAGAGCTCAGCAGCACAGGCTCCCAGCTCTCTGTGGCTCCGACCTGCAGCAGAGGCTGTCGGCACATCCAGGTGCTCTGATCCTGCAGCTGACCAGGAGGAGAGAGCTGGAATAGTGTGGTATGTTCCTGCTCCCTGTGTAAAACAGATTAATTGTGCACTGCTGTTCCATTTGAGGAGTTCCTTCTTCAGTCCCTAATTGCCAGCATTAAAGACTTCTTTGCAGCTCTCCATAAGGAAAGCAGGATTTTTTTGCTAGACAGAGAGGCATTAGAGTGTGTCTGATTAGTCTTTCAAAGGAGTGGAGAGACAAATCTGAAAAACAGGAAAAAAGTATATGCAAGGAGTCTGCATCTCAGCAGTCCTTTCTGGTGTCTGACAGGAGAAAAGGAGAACTGTGCAGAGGCACTGACAGGTCTTCCTGCACAAGATCCACAACATAAGAACTGCTAATACAGTAAACAAATTATATGTAATAGGCACCACGTCTTCTAAACCCTCTGTGATGCTCTTCTAAGGGAGCCAACTTATATTTAGCAGGGATCAGAAGTAGGATACAAGCATGGTTTGATGTTTTTATCTTCTTTAAATACAAGGCGTGGGATGCAGAAGCACTAGTGGAACAGTGATCATTTCAAAGTGATGAACTGGGAAAATTATTTTAGAAGCAGCATTTTGAATGCATTTGTATGTGTTGTGTGTAGGTATTACCAAGCAGTGTTTGTTCATTTCATTTTAATTTCTTTCATCAACAGCCTGCTTTTCATTCCAGTAGCTTTTTGCTAGTCCTGCATTAAGGGATAGCAGTGCATTGTTTACCTTCATTATCCTACTGGTTTGTGCCCTAATATCTACCTTGTTAAGGTAAAAAGCATTTTCAGTCACTGTTTCTGAACAGGAACCTTCCATGTAAAGGCATTCCAGGTGTTTTGTCCTTGCCTTGTTTCTGCTCCAGTCTTCAGGCTGTGGTTCCTCATGTGAATCCACAGCATGTTAATTGGGCAAACTGATTGAGTCACTTGTAATGCTTAAGTCTTTCCTGAGTAGAGTCATAGAATGGTTGATGTTAAAAGGATCCTCTGGAGATCGTGTGGTCCAAACTTCTCCCTCCTTGGAGCTGGGTCAGCTTGGTACTCAGCACCTTGCTGAGTGTCAAGTTCAGTGAACTTTTGGATACCTGCAGGGATGGAGTGAAGTTCTCTCTGGGTAACCTTTTCTAAGTAAAAAGCCCATTCACCTGTTGTGTATGTCCAGGTGGTTTAAATGCTCTCTAATCTTGTCTTCCTCCACTGGTGGCAAGTCTTCCTTGCCCCAGACTTTCTTACTGGTCTCAGGAGCCTAGGATTCCTGACATCCAGTCTTGCCAGCAAAGAAAGAGCCAGGGAAGGCATTCAGTACTTCAATCTTTTCCCCTCCCCAGTAAGCCTACATTCTCCCATGTCTGTCTTTTGCTGCTAAGGTACTTGTAAAAGCCTTTCTGTCTGCCCTTTGTGTTCCTTGAAAGATTCAACTTCAGGTGGGCTTTTGTTATCCTAATCACATCCCTGCATGCTTGGACACTGTCTCTTTATTCCTCCTGGGTCACCCGTCCCTGCTTCTGCCTCTTGTAATGCTTGAGCTCAGTCAGGAACTCCTTGTTCATGCATGCAGGCCTCCTGCTGCTTTTGCTTCATTTCCTGCCTGTGGGATAAGTCTTGAATTTGGAGGAGGTGATCTTTGAAAATCAACCAGATCTCCTGAAATGCTCTTCTTTCCAAGGCCATAACTCATAGGATTCTTCTAACCAGATCCCTGAACAGGCCAAAGTTTGCTCTTCTGAAGTCTAGGGCTGTGATCCTGTTTTCTGCCCTGCTCCATCCTCTCATGTTCCTGAAATATTCCATCTCATGTTCCTGCCAAGGCTGTCCTGACTTTCACATTCCTGACCAGTTCTTCCATGTCCAGCAGAGCACCTCTCCTTGTCTGCTCCTCAGTTGCCTGTGTTGGGAATTCATCTTCAGTGTGTCCCAGGAGCCTCATGGATTGCTTGTGCCCTGCTCTGTTATCCTTTCAGCAGATACTGGAGTGGTTGAAGTCTCCCATGAGGACCAGAGACTGAACATGGGGAGTTTTCCTGCTGTCTGTGGTCTCGCTACTTCTCAGCAGGTGGTCTGCAGCAGACACATACCACAACACTATCTGTTCGTCTGCCTGCGAACTCTGGCCCTAACTCTGGTCTATGAGCTCTCAGCTGATTGTCTGTCCATCCCAAGGTGGAGCTCTGTGTGCTCCAGCTGCTACAGATCCCTCTCCTCCCCCTCAGCCTGCCCTTCCTGAAGAGTCTGTCTCCAGCCATCACAGCACTCCCATCCTTTGAGTTGTCAGTTCCCTTGGAATTCAGTTCATGTTCAGGGCAGAAAGGGAGAACAGAGAGAGCGTCACTAACAGTGTGTGGATGATCAGATGCTGTGAGGAGGGAGAGGCATCCTGTCAGTCTGAGAGCAGATACTGTGCTGTTGCTATAGGAATCAAGACAGTAAGTCACAGCTTCATCAGTGTGAAGGGAGTGAGTGAGGCCTTCTATCCCCCAGCCAGAGGCGAATGGCAGGAGGAGTATTTGACTGATTCCTGTTCTCTCAGATGCTTTGCTGCAGGGAGGATCCTGGCCATTTTTATTCTGGGAGAATGCAACAGGATCAGGAGTTGAAATATTAACTGTTTGAGTTATATGTGGTCCATTCTTTACCAGCTGCCAGACAGAACAGAAATTTTCTGAGGGTATTCTACAGGGCTTTGTCTGGTGTGAAATGTCAGAACTGTGTCCCCTAGGCATGCAGGAGGGTTCACAGCACTTGTCGTTTAACTCCATTTGTCTATCAAAATCTAAAGGGAGAAATAGGGACGATCAATGCTAAGCCTTAAAATAAGGCCATAACAGGAGAGGGGTGAAGGTCTGCAGCTGATTTTTGATTAAATTACTTCTCAGGAAGAACTGTGATTGTTGACTCCTTGCAGCACTGTGAAAGAGACAAGGCATCCTGGATTTCAGCGGCCTGAGAAATATGTGGCAAAGTGGGCACAGGGCAGGGTAAAAACAGCAAATGCATAAGGCAGAGGGTGCAGAATTGGGCTCTTTTGCTCCTGTATTTGGCATTAAGAGAGCTTCAGGGCAAATTTTTGCCAGTGGCATTGCAAGTGGATTTAATCAAAGTAAAAAAAAAAAAGTTTTTTCCAAGTTCAGAAAAGACAGAATTGCACTGGTGAGATATTCTATGGCAAGGAGCTTGACCAGGGAAAGGAAGGATTGACTGGAATAGAAGGAGGTGGAGAAACTGGGGGGAAAATGAAGTGTAACTGTTAGGACAAAATCAGCCAAGTGGAAGAATTGCTAGAGACTGGATGCAGTATCAAAGGAATGAATTATGTGATAGACAAAAGAAGCTTTTCTCAACAAGCTTTTTTTGTATTGGAATATTCCTTGGCCAAGATTCTGCTC
The DNA here is from genome assembly GCF_000695815.1 of Acanthisitta chloris. Classification (NCBI taxonomy): domain Eukaryota; kingdom Metazoa; phylum Chordata; class Aves; order Passeriformes; family Acanthisittidae; genus Acanthisitta; species Acanthisitta chloris. The sequence continues at coordinate 18,921 of NW_008665641.1, forward strand.
TCTGTATTTCTTATGGTTGGAATGTTAGTGATTAATCTTCCATCACATAAACTTTTCACTAAATATATAAGTTTGTTTTATGCTTCTTTATATTAGCTGAATGCCCAACTGGAGATTAATATCCAAGATCTTAAATAAAGATCTGATTTTCTTGGTATCTCAGACTTATAACCAACAATTTAGACAGTCTTTCTCTCCATAACCTTACCAGAGATTTATGTATTATTATTTGCATCATATTTATAATTAACATTTGGTGTTGCTGTATCATATGTACTTGTACCGGCTTGGCTGTAGCATTGGAGCACTAGGGAATCTCTTTGAAGAAGGAAGCATAGTTATTTCCCAAGAGAGAACAGGGTAGTCAAAATCCCCCACAAGTGTATTGTTTCTATGGTTTCAAGTCGCAGGCTGGGTATAAATTGATCAGAAAACAGGTGCCAAGGGTAGGGTGCACAGGGTAGGAATTTGGTGGCTATTCCAAACAAGTGTAGCCAGACAGCTGGCGTGCCAAGTCCCTGCCTGTCGGGATGACTAGTGCTCTGTGTTCCGCCATGCTCCTTCTATTTCCATCTGTTAACTTCATCTGGAAGCTGTAAAGGTCAGAGACTACATTGTTCTTAGCTGTACCTCCTCATATGCTCAGGCACTAGAAACTACTGAGTCCCAAGAATGGGAAGAATTGTGACATGTGACAGCGAATGTGACATGAGTTACAGCACACAACTCTTCTCCTTATGACAGTTCATGGCCATACACAAATGTGCCCTTCTGTGTGAGTTCTCCACTGTAAACTGTTATGCAAAGCACTGAATGCCATAATGATTCAACTTAAATTTCCTCCGCCTGTGTTTCTTCTACATGTGTTTTTAAGCTGATTTAACAAGTAACTCGTGCCACCACTTACATGCCTTGTCATTCAGATGTGCTCTCTCCTGGGAGCACACGTGGTGTGTTACTGTGCACACTGTGTGCCTGGTGACCCCATTGCCAAGGGCAGGTTGTTGCTCTGGGCTGGGAGCTGCCAGCCTGCTGTGCCTGTGCTCTGGTGAGAGGGATGAGCAGACAAACCACTATGTTGTGCTGGAGCCACATAGTTTTCACTTCTGCAACACTCAATGGCTCAGAACGAGCCTCAGTCGGAAGTCCAGCCGGAGCCCTAGTGCGATCATCATGTCTGTGCCATGAGCTGCCGTGTGGCATTTCCCTGGTTCTCTGATTTCATACGTGTACTTATGTACTGGGTGAATGGACACTAAAAAGATTAGCAAACCATCCTAACTGCTGCACAGACATAGCATGGTTCTCCCACCTCAGCATTTATCTTCTGCCACCATCTTGAGATTTTCCAGCTTAAATCTGTGTAACATTCAGGCCCATTTGGGTTTTTTTGTCCTCTGTCATGACTGGCTGTGAAACTTCTCCAAAATCTTCTTGTTTGAGGATTTAATCTACATGTCTTTTACTTTCCTCTCCTAGATCTTTGAAGATGGTAAAACAATCTGTATGTAACAACCATCTTTGGAATCCTTAGTAGTCACTTTCCTTCCACTTTCAGTAATGTTACATACAAATTATGTTCCTATTGAGAATTTCAGGCATATGATGATGTTTTACTAAGTTGCCTTTAAGCTACATCTGCCTTTCCCACTGGCTGCCATTTCCTAAAGCCATTGTTGTTTGCTGTAATTATGAACCATTTGAGATTAACTTTGGCTTTTTTTGGGGTAATCTGTTTGTAATTGTTGTAACTATTCTGCCAAATAAAATAATTTTAAAAGACACTTGGACTGGTCTGGCAATGCAGTTTTTTTAATGATCACCACTATTACTTGCTCTCAGTTCCATCGTGCTGTAAGGCCAATGTGGTTGTATTCCCCTGTTAACTGTTCTACTAGTTCAGCTGAAGTAGGAGCTGGATTTATGAGACAGTCCATGCCAAGATTGCTCTGTTTTCCTTCTTTGGTTCCATGCTTTTTCAGCCTCCTAGTGCTCAGTTCTTCTGCAGCTTTGCATATTAATACATCCTTCAGTCAGTATTTACTTACTATTGATTTGCTTAAACTATAGATACTTTTCACTGTTTCATGTTCAATGAGAATAGGACACAATTCCTAGCATTACTAATATTAATCAAAATTTGTTTTTCCTGACAAACAAGCAGGAAATCTTGTTGGCTTTCTTACAATACAGAAGGGCAAGACCACTCTAGGCAGATGCATTAGCCTGATCCAAAGTCCATTCAGGGCTCAAGAATGATTTTTAAAAGAGAAAATAACTGAGCATGACGAGGATGTGTATGGTATGAAAAAGCAGCCTAAGTTTACTAACCTGCTCTTTCTCAGATAACTAATTTTCTGCACAAAGGAACCAGTGTCTTATTTGTCTAAACTTGAGTGAAGCCTTTGATACAGTGCTATCTGAAAATTTGGCTGCGACTCGGAAGACAAGTAATAGCAGAACTGCAAGTTAGGTAAGGAGCTGGGCAAAGAAGACACAAAAGACATCACAGTTTCTTCAGGGTTTGCCTTGGGATTGATGTAATTTAATATTTTCAGTAATGCCCATGGCACAAAAATTGGCAGTGTAATAATGAAATTTGCTGATGATGTAAAATGGATAGGTATAATTGAAGCAGAGGAGAACAGGTTATATGGGAAGAACTGCTTGAGTCTGAAGTACACAAACAGAAACCAGCTGGTATCTGGTGCAGTACAGTGCACAGCCATGCACCTGGGCTCTTGTCACAGGAGTCGGCACTGTACGCCACAGGCTGAGCTAATGGCAGTGATTAAGGAGGAGAAGCAGCCCAGTAAATGAGTCCATGTGCAGGAGAATGGGGGGTTGTCACTGTCATGATGCGGAAAGCAGCTGTGAGCCTAGTGAGGTTTGGTAGAGATTTCTGCTGGTGAGAGAAGTACTGGTGTCACATGGGGACGTGGCCTGGAGTCTGGAAGTACAGTTCTGTCTGCCCTCATTCTAGCCAGGGATGGGGACTGACAGGAAAAAGGCTGATGGAATGATGAGAAATGGGCACTCAGCTTTAAGAGAGCAAATAACAGTTTCACTTGTTTAGTCTGACAAAAGGAAGAGTGAGTGAGTATGACTGCTGTGTAGAAATGCTTTAAAGCATAAACATTAGACACAAAGAAGAACCATTAAGGACATTATTGATAAAAGAATAAATGGAAATAGCCACATATGCAAAATCCCAGAACTCAGACTTATAGCAGCTGTCCCCTAGGAATACCAAGACTTAAAGTGCTGTGCAATAAACCTATGTCTGAAAGGGTTATATGTGACATGGATGCTATTGATTATACATAGAATCAGAGAATTCTGGAATGGTTTGGGTTGGAAGGGACCTTAAAGACCATCCAATCCAACCACTAGCCCAGATTGCTCCAAGCCCTGTCCAACCTGGCCTTGAACACTTCCAGGGATGGGGCAGCGAGAGCTGTGCTGGTCAGCCTGTCCCAGTGCCTCACCACCCTCATGGGGAAGAACCAGTGGCTCCCCCAGCTGTGTTCTGTGAGTGAGTGACAGCATCCTTTATGATGCTCTTGCCAAACACACCCTAAAGCCATTGTTCTAACCACCAAATATTGTAAAGATACTTAGACCTTTTGGACTAGAGGACAGTTGGTTTGGAGGTAGTTGTTGATAGGTCTTTTTCTCTGCTCCCTCAGCTTTCCCCACCAAGAATTCCTCTATTTCCTTCACTTTTGAAAAACTGAAAAACCATATTCCCAATGTTCTCTTTCCAGGACCAAAGTCTTCAGACTAACCTCTCACACTTTGCAGCTCTGCTCTGGCTCTTGGCTAGAAGATGAGCATTGTGGCCACTGCCTGCAACGCTCTGGTTCTGTGCTCAGATGTGTGAAGCCGTGCGCAGCTGTTGTTGCATGTGCTGTGTAAAGGGAGATGGTGAGGATTGAAAAGTGGAGGTAAAGGCATAATAAGGACTGGACAGCTTAACTAAAGCAAACAACTTTCGCAGAGTTGTTTAAAATACAAGTATGGTTGATGCCATGATAATTCTGATGACTCATTTTGCATTCTATAGTATTACATGTATATTTCTCCATCTTTTGGCATCCCTGCTGTTGCCTTTGATTACTTCTAAAATAATTACGAGGTAATGCAGTATAATGTTTGGAACCTCCAGAGACAGAGACAAACACTTTTCTTTGTCTTTATTTCAAGTCTTCTTTCTTTGTTTATGTGTGTTGCAAATTGCTTGTGATGTTTCTTCATCGCAGGTAGATTTTAGAGACAGGTAGTGTTTCTAAAAAACATTCCCATGCTGTGGGACAGCAATGCAAGATGGTGATTGAAGATAGGGGAGTTAAAGAGAGAGCAAAAAGCCACAGTATAAAAGCTGTAAGGTACTTGGGAAGCCCTAAAGGATAACTGGCAGCACTTGGCACGTGCAGGTTCCTCATTCTTACTTTGCCATAGCAGTCAGATCTGTACTTTCTCCCAAAATTAAAGATTTAAGGGACCCTTTTTGATCAGTTTCAACTTCTTTGAAATAGATACGTGAAATATGTCAGGGGAAACTACTTTGGATAGGGGGAATAAAAGTCTTATCTTTGTCTTATGACAGTTTCTGTAGGGGAATAAGGCAAAAGGAACCTCTGGAAATCAGCTGGTCCCTTGTCCTGACCCAAGTCAGGACCTACACTGCCTGCATTACTCTGGACATATGCTTGTCTAACCTGTTCTTGAAAGACCACTTGAAAGTGGAGATTCCCATTCTTGCTGGACAAACTATCCCAGAACACCTCTACTGTCACTGCTGTGCTCTTCCTTAGTAGCTAACATTCCTGGGAGAAATTTCAATCCATTATTTCCTCTACTGTGTCTATGGGGAGCAGCTTGTCCCTGTATTTGCAGCAGCCTTTTGGATACCTGATGACTGTTGTTTTCTCTTTATATTTTTGGACCTTACAGTTTGTGTCACACTTACCGTTCTCCCCTGAACCATCCTGGTTTCTCCCACACGTTTCCTCTGATGAGGAAGGTTGGTCTGGTTGAGGCACTGACAATTCATACCACAACAGGATTGCTTTGGAAGAGTTCCTCATCAATTCTGCAACATTTAATTTTACAGCCTCAGGGCAGTGTTGAGCTGGGACAGCTTGTGCCCCGGAGAGCTCAAGGGATGTGGGAAGGAGGAGAAACAAAATGAGGAGAAAAAGAAGAATCTAGAGAATCGTTGTCACTGCTTATACTGCCACCCAGGGGATGAGAGCAGTGGGGCAGCATTCCT
>NW_008665641.1:24226-25884 GCF_000695815.1 Acanthisitta chloris
GGGGTTGATCTTCTGGTGTCAGTGTAGTAGTTAACTCACACTCAGTTTATGATCTGTTATATCCCCAGATATTTTTTCTGACAAAACCCCACCTCTTCAGCCAGGTGTTCTCCATCTTCTGTTTACACAGTCGTTGGCTTCTATCCTGATGTGGAACCTTGCACAGTTTCTGATTGAACTGTGGTTTGAAAAAACAGGACGTGTCTCTGACTTCTCAAGATTTTAATTTTGTTCATCTCTTGTAGCAAACCTGTAACCTCTCCAAACGGTATATTGCTAGGAAATTTAATAAGCATGTTCTCTAGTTCATTATCCATTTTGTTAACGAGAATATTGAGTAATTCTGAACTCAGGAACAAGTGGTCATTTCTTTAGAATAAGCAGAGCCTCAGTCCTGGGATATTTTCTGGCCGATTTCAGCATGTTTTCTATGCCATATTGCATCAATTCCAAAACTGTTGAGAATATTTAAGTTCTGTGAACACAGTGTTTCTGACTAGTGAAAATCGGATGAGGGAAACCACACCTGCCTAAGGCAACCAGCACCTTCATATACTTCTGTAACTATCTGCAGATTAAAAATTTGCAAGTAGCTGCAAACATGTCTCCAAAAAACAACAACTTGGTTGGTCTCTTTTCTAACCTGGCCATCTTACTCTACAGTCTGAAAAGCCTGAATAACAATGCAGAAGTAAAACCAAACCACAGAAACAGGGGACCAGGTGGGCTCCCAGAGCCCCAGGAGGTACTGAGAATGGATATCAGCTTTTCTCGGAAATGAAATGGGCTGGGAATGTGGCATGAAGTGAACAGTGGCAGCATGAATGAGGCCCCGGCATGTGCTCAGCCTCCACGAACCACTGGAGGAACATGAGCCTTGTAGAGAGCCCTATGATATGGAGATCTTCCAGCCTGGAGATAGCCAGGAGCTGCCAGGATACTTGCAGCAGTTGGGGAAGACTTGGGTTGAACCAAGCACTTTTTTAAACGAACACTGGCAATTATTTTCTACACTTCTGTGAAAAAAACACATTGGGAAAATAGAAAAAGACACAATTTAAAATATTATTATATGCAGCTTCTTTTAGTATGGGAGAAGACGTTCTTGCACTGCAACCTTCACTCTGTCGTGCCAATGCCTTGCACAGTAGTTTGCCTGGACACCAGTGTGGAGGGTGGAAGAATCACAGGAAACAGGTTTCATTCTCAGCTAAGTGATGTTTGGCAGGTCACTTCCATCCATTTATATGTTATTTTCCATTTGCAAAACAAAGAACTACTACTGATTTATTTTCTAAACTACCTGGAGAACTACAATTATGCTAAGTCATTGAGGCTTCATAGAATCATAGAATTTTAGGAGTTGGAATGGGCCTGAGAGATCATCTAGTCCCAACCCCCTGCCCTGGGCAGGGACACCTCCCACCAGAACAGGTTGCTCAAGGCTCAAGGCTCAACCTGGCTTTGAACACTGCCTGGGTTGGGGCATCTAAGAGCTGAGTTTTTATTATTACACGATTTTTAATTATTGTTTTTTACTTTTACTCAGTTTATGGCTACAGCAAGACTGCTGTTAGAGCTGAGTTTTTATTATTACACGATTTTTAATTATTGTTTTTTACTTTTACTCAGTTTATGGCTACAGCAAGACTGCTGTT
>NW_008665642.1:0-1112 GCF_000695815.1 Acanthisitta chloris
TGTAAATTTCTAAAACAAAGGATTCAGCCTACAGCACTCCACCTCGCCGAATCTCAGTGGGACTCCAGCTCTGCTCGATGGGAGGGCCCCGTCACGGGTAGATCAGCTGTTCCAGGGAGAGGGGAGATTGGGAGCTGTACTCTGACTTGTATCCTTGGAATGAGACTAGGGAAATAGTTCAGCATAATAAATAGAAGTGAAGTAATGACCAAGGACAGTTGTAATAGGTGTGAAAGGATTGGCAGCCCCATGTGGAGCTTCAAGCCTTTTGGAAAACCCGATCCTCGCAAACTGTAAAAGCCTTGGTTAACACTAGAACGTAAGCCTCTTCAATATATGGAAACCCTAAGAAATTTAAAGGGGAATCTGTATTCATTACAGGTTTGAGGAGGCAACAAATTGAAGAAACAAACTGAAGCTGTGCAAACAGAAATTGAAATGAAAATAGAGAACCTCCCAAAGCGATATTATTCGGTTATAATTGTTCCTGTCCCTGAATATATAATTGGAATTGATATTTTGAAGGGACTGACTTTGAATCTTTCTGATGGTTTGTACCAATTTGGAACAAAGAACTATATCAGTGCTGCAAATAATTAGTGACAATGAAGCAGCACAGGATTCCAGGGGGGCCATGAAACTGTCTATATCTCAATATAGGAGTCTTCTGGCTTTTACCGTTCTGATTCTCTACCCCATCCCACTAGTGGGGGAGTACATGCGTGGCTGTGTGGTGCTCAGGTGCTGAATGGTGTTCAACCGCGACAGTCCTTTGTGGGGCCCCGTGTGGATCAAAAAGGGTTTGAGATAATGACATATTTGATATGTACTAGAATGAATTTGTAATTGTTAATGCTGTTTAACTGGTACCGAGCAAACCCCTGTGCTTGCCATGGAGCTCACTTTTTGCTTTCTTGACTGTATATTAGAGTCTGTTGGAGAGTGGTGGGACATGATCCTGGGTATGCACCTGGGGAAGGCTAAAAAGAGCTAGGCCACAGTCCCCTGGGAACGTACAGACACAGTCCTGGGAACGCACCTGGGAATGCAGTGTACAAGCAAGGCTCTGGAGATAGTAACTTATATATAGATAGGGAGTAATTCAGCTGGGC
>NW_008665643.1:0-461 GCF_000695815.1 Acanthisitta chloris
TGAGGCAGCTACAGCTGCTCTGGGCAATAATATTAATTAACAAAAAACAGTGTAACAGTTCTAGTCTGGGAACTCTTTGTGTTCACACCTCTGTGAGCTTTGCTGACTGCAGCACTTCCATGTCTTCACCTAAACCAGAGCAGATTCCCAGAACACAACCTGGGAGTCAGTTAAACTCCTCAGTGACCTTCCCACAATGAAAGATTTTGACAGTATAATTAAAATGATGCAATCATAGTTTATCTCATTAGCCTCACTGTTAATTGAACTTGAACTGGTCAAGTTGTTTAGCCACTCTGGGGGTCAGTAGGGAATAAATGAGCTGAAACAGCCATGAGCCAAGTAGGAGGAGATTTGACAGTGACAGGAACATGGTTTCTCCATGGTTTTTCCAGCTATTTCCAGGCATCAAAGAGAGGCCCAGGCAAATGTGACAGCCCATGAGAGCTGTTCCCTGAGGG
>NW_008665643.1:496-8648 GCF_000695815.1 Acanthisitta chloris
ACATAAGGAATATATTCTCATTAATTATTTCCTCAGGTTTTTGATGCTGAAGGGAAGGATGTGACACCTCATCCCCTTTTCCAGGCAGACCCAAACACTGCTGCACCCAGACCAGGCAAACCCTTAGCTCCAAGCTCTACCCTTGGGGCCTTTGGATCTGTTTGTCTCCCTCCTTTTTCCATGCAGCAGACACCAGCAGGGACTGCTGCAACAGGTTTGCACCACAGGTAAGTCACTGTTGCTGTTTCAGTAGGAGTCAGGAATCTGTTTTAAAGTATTTTGTCTGTTTTAGCGATACTTATGAAGTGCAGATAATGTTTTTTCCCAAATAGAAAAAAAAAAAGCAATTAAAATATCAAATTAAATTAAAATAGCAAGCACAAAATATCAGTTGAAATAGGAAAATATTGTTAACATAAGAAAAATTCTGTCTTTTGAACTGATTTAAGCAACTTACCTCTGTCTAATTCTATGCATCCACTTCAAAATATGCTCTTGTTCCAAATCTTTTCAGTTAAAACTACTAAATTACATGTTGCACTATGTATTTACTTTCATTTCCAACCTCCAACACAGAGGGAATGAACAAAGTCAATGGATTGAGTTATCTTTGGGCTGACAAATTCAATTAAGTCATGCAAAAGAAGGTCAATAACTGTTTGGGTTTAGAATGGAAAATCCTGAGCCACATCACTTGATCAAAAGGCAACTGGATAACAAAAATAAATAGTTGGAATTGTGATTTCCGAGATTGCTCCTGAAGAACTAGTTTTGCCATGTTTCCCAAACTGGTTGTTAGCAAGGATAACCAACCAGGAGGAAATATACATTAAAAATGACTTAAAAATACAATGTATCCCCTGAAAAAGACACACATCCTTTCAGGAGTCAGAAGCTCATGTTTTAGAAGGGAAAATTAGATTGTTTATCTTCAGTTTTAAGTACAAATATTTTCAATTGTCTCTTTTTTTCAACTGCTTTTGGTGTAATTATTCAAACTTAGCTGTTGAGGGCGAGAAAATCAGCTGAAAAACCTCCCAACTGTACCCAGGTTTTGAGTTTTACTTCTAGTAATCACAGCTCTTCCCTCTTTTAGCACCACATCTGGTTTTAACAAGTTAATCCCTTCATGTTGTGCATTTCAAAGATATTTCAGCGCATGCAAAGCACCAGAGGATCTGAATCTGGTGGGCACTGGTGCTGTCTATGGGTATTTGCTATCACCCAGGAGGCACCCAAAACTTCAAGCTATTACAGAATATTCTATGTAGAATATAGAATATTATTCCATAGAATCATGGGATCATTAATGTTGGAAAAGAACCTTAAGATCATCAAGTCCAACCATAAACCAACACCACCACCATGGTCACCTGTGCCATGTCCCCAAGTGCCACAACCACATGGCTGTTAAATCCCTCCAGGGATAGTGACTCCACCACTGCCCTGGGCAGCACATTGCAGTGCTTTACAGCCCTTTTCCCAAAGAAAGTCTTCCTGATGTCCAAGCTGAACCTCTCCTGGTGCAGCTTGAGGCTGTTTCCTCCTGTCCTGCCCCTTGTTCCCTGGGAGCAGAGCCTGATCCCCACCTGGCTTTACCACCTGCTGTCAGGGAGTTGCAGAAAGCTAAAAGGTTCCCTCTGAACCTCATTTTCTCCAGGCTAAGACTCAATCCAAGAGCTCAGTAGTTCTTTTACATTAGCTATTTTATGCCTCAGGTGCTTTGCTAAGTGACATCTGGACTCACAATCTATTTTTCCTAATTTTTTGTCACTGAAGGGCACATGGAAGCAGCAGCACTTGGATATCAAATGCACCAACAAGCAAGTCTGCTGGAGATGGAACAGTAGAACCTGGCTCTGGGCAAGACCCAACTTTGAGCTCATCTGGTAAAGAACACACACTATAATGAGAGATTTAAGCAGTTCCTTGGTGCACTGGGATTTGTGAGAGTGTCAGTCCAGCACTCCAGAGTTGCTCAGTGCCTCACAGCTATTGGCTCTAATCGTTACAATACTTTTTGAATTAATCTATCTCATAGAATCATAGATTGTTAAGGGGTTGGAATGGCCCTTAGAGATCACCCAGCCCCAACCCTCTGCCCTGGGCAACCCTCCCCCCAGAGCAGTTTGCTCAAGGCTTTATCCAACCTGGCTTTGAACATTACCAGGGTTGGGGCAGCCACAGCCTCCCTGGACAACTTGTGCCAGTGTCTCACCACACTCCTACAGAAAACTTCTGCCTAAATCTAATCTGAATTTTCCTCTTTCAATTTCTCCCCATTACTCCTTGTTCTTTCACTGCAGTTCCTAACACAGAGTCCCTCTGCAGCTTCCCTGGAGCCCCTTCAGATACTGGAAGGTGCTCTGAGGTCTCCACACAACCTTTTCTTCTCCAGGCTTCTTTTGATTTTAGAGCAGAAAACGTCTCACTTGTTCTCCTCACATTTCAGCTGTGCAGGTGAGGCAAGAAGAGATGAAAGAAGCACTGACAGAAGCAGACTTGGATCACAGAGTGGATATTTACCTCTCAGAGACAGACACAATGTGGATGTTGGATATGGCATCTGTTATGGTGTCTACAGAAGCAGAAGATGCTGAGAGAGTTCTGTAGGTATATTGGTGGTTGGGTACATGCATGTGGTATGCTCAGCACACACATTGCACCTGTGTTCAAAGCCTCAAGGCCCTACTTGCCAAGACAGCCTAAATTCTTTACAACTCCATTGTGTTGATGGAATTCATAGTCTCTTTCACTGACAATTTAAGGCAGGGCAGGAGATGGGGAAAGAGAAATGTGGTAAATAGAAATTACATCATTTAATGCTCATGAAAACAGCTAGAAATCACAAATCTGCATTGGTTCTTGTGTGTGGCTTTACAGCTAATTATTTATTAATGAAGAAGATAGAAACACAGCAGGCATGGCCTCCTCTGGGGCTCTTCACAGAGCTTCTACCTAGAAGAAACCTCACCCCATAACATGGTGTTTCCGCTTCAGAGTACTCCCTGGACTCCTAGGAGTTCTGGTAGGGAGTTAGCCCAGAACACAGATTTTGGCTTATTCCCAGGGGCTGACTGGGACAGAGTGCAGCAAAGTCCTCTCCATGATGGATAGGCTTGACACACAGCTCTTGTAGGCACAAAGCCCCACAAGCTGCAGCTGGCAAGATAGTTTCACAGTATTTCATAGCATCATAATGTGTTGACGGGTTGGAATGGACCTTAGAGATCATCCAGTCCCAACCCCTGCCCTGAGCAGGGACACCTTCTACCAGACCAGGTTGCTCCAAGCCCCATCCAACCTGGCCTGGAACACTTCCAGGCATAGAGCAGCCAAGCCACAGCTGGGCAACCTGTACTATTGTCTCACCAACCTCATAGGAAAAACTTATTCCTAAGATCTAATCTAAAGCTCCCTATTTCAATTTATCCCCATGACTCCCTGTCCTATCACTCTAGTTACTATCCAAGAGTCCCTCTGTAGGGACTTCTATTAGCCCAGGTCCCTCTCCAGCTTCTTGGAGTTCTTTCTGCTGGTAACCACACAAAGCTCATGGTATATTGTCTCACCAACCTCATAGGAAAAACTTATTCCTAAGATCTAATCTAAAGCTCCCTATTTCAATTTATCCCCATGACTCCCTGTCCTATCACTCTAGTTACTATCCAAGAGTCCCTCTGTAGGGACTTCTATTAGCCCAGGTCCCTCTCCAGCTTCTTGGAGTTCTTTCTGCTGGTAACCACACAAAGCTCATGGTAGGGCTCCAACCTCACTGTGAATCACACTGCTGTGGGGTTTTGAGAAAAAGGAAGAGGAAGAGCATCCAATGAATGGCTTAGCACATACTGACTACTATACAGGAACAGTTGGTGACCCTTCCGAAGCACAGCAGGGGTGGGGGAGGACCCATGTTTGTTGTTCCATAGTGAAATCAAAGACATATAAGCTGCTTCACAATTCTCATTGACTGTTCCTACAGAACCTGAGGGTTGGATGAAATAGCAGTGGAGCAGCTTCCCTTTGTCTCTTGGATGCTGTGCCTTTCACTCCCAAGTGTTGAGAGCTATGGATTTCTGAGCTCCTCTGAATCCCCCACAAAGTTCACAGGGAATTGGAGTAGGGATTTTTGCAGGTCCTGCTCTCCACAGCCCATTCCTGGTTTATAGCAGTATCACAAGATCAGAAATAGTTGTTCAAAGACAATGCATAGAGTGACATAACACCTAGCAACCCAACTTTGACATGGAGTCTCCTCGCCTGTTCAACTCATAATTAAAAACACTGAGAATCTGAATGCAGAAGTTTTCCAGAGATGAATATTCCCTGTTTGCTTTGTTTCCAAGGGCGAGGAACAAGACTTACCTTGACCTTTGCGAAACTAAATCTGGCAGTGATCAATTTAGAGATAAAATGTCGCAAACCCTCAATGGAGCTGCCAAGAACAAGGAAGTGCAATGTGAGACAATCCTCATGGAAGAGAAAGGTAAACCTCCAAAGACTTCCTGCATCCAGGCAGGTTACTCAGGAAAGGGCTTTATCCTTTCTTCCATCTCAAAGCAGGAGATGTTACCTCCACATTCGCTTCCAGAGCTTTGAGTTCAGACAGGGACTTGTGGTGGCTTTTTCTGGCCCTCCTGAAACTTGAGTTTTAGGAGTCATTAACACCAGCAAGAGCTGCTGTGTCATGCCTGCCTCTGTCCTCTGCTAGCAGAGCTTCTCCAGCTCATCCTCAGCTCTTCTGTTGAAACAAGGAAGGACACGGTTCTGTTTTCCTCCCTCTAACTTTTCAGTTGGTTTCTAGCTCTGTTTCCCACAATGCAAAGAAAAGAACCTCTGAGATGGGGTTTAAATCCTTGTGGAAAGCAGAACACCTTGGCAGTCTCACCAGACTGATGCAATTTTACTACATGTAAAACCTCAATTCTCTAAAAGACATTGTAAAGGAGTATCTAGTGCATGAGCTTTGCCTCACTGTGGATATTTTTGTGTGTAGAAGGCCAAGGAAAACCATGGGAAATCCTGTTCCAAACACCTTTATGTTTGTTGGTGTATGTAAAATGAGTGGAAAAAAGAAAAGGGGAAGTAAAATAGATAACAATCTGATTTGAAAACTTATTCTCCACAAATCTTCATGTGCCTTGGGCATCAGCAGAGCTCATTCCAACCATTGTGTGAAGAGCTGAGCACACACAGGGTCCAGAGCACTGCTGGGGTGGGAATTGGCCCTGCTCAGGGCATGATCACACACACACACACACACAAAAGACCCTCAAAGTCACACAACAGCTGCTGCTCCAGCCCTGTCCAACCCTCAGATTGTCCCAAATCCCTTCTGCCCAGCACCTGGGGTGTGGAACACACAGGAAATATTTGCTCAGTGTATGCAGTGTAATGATGTACCAAAATGAGACTTGGGTAACCCAGTGGAATTCATTCCCAGGGACGATGGTCACTTCCTGGGACTTGGACAACTCCTTGAATGCACTGAAAACAGAACCTACATCAAGGGCAGAAGGGACAAGCAGCAAATCTCCCAGAGCTAAAGACGACAACCAGACTGTGTTTGTCACTTCTGACAGAGGTAACATTTTACATTTCTGCCCTGTTTTCATCCTCCTAAACCACACACATCCCTATGTTGTGTGGGGAAAACTCACTGAAGAACATCCTGGGCCTGCCTGGCGCCTGAGAGTTTGTTAGAGAATCTTGGCCAGGGCTGCACTGAGGCCATCAAAAATGATCTTCAATAAAGGTAAATATCAGGGACAAGGTGTGCTGGTACTCACTCACTCAGGACAGAAGCAGCAAAACACCATTTGCAACACATTCCACAAGTATCTCATTATCCTGAGTATCTGAGCAATGAAAGAAACCAAATTAAGCAAGAAAACATTCATAGTAAAACTATTTTTTGGTGATGACAGATCCTTCTGTGCTTTTTGGAGGTGAAGTCTCATCCCCTCAACTTCTATGTGCCAAGTATCATCATGTTAATACCAGTTTTTTCCTCTCTCTATAATGATTCCAGAAAGTGCTGCTCCTGCCTGGAGCCATGAAGCAGAGAAGTGCCAGACAGAAGTTATCCTAACATCAGAAAACTTCCAGCAGGATTTATTTGTCATGGAGAGGATCCTAATGGAGAATATTTTTCAACCCAAACTTGCAGCTTATCAGCAGTTTCCAGTCCTGATAGGTTTGTCCCTCATTGACTCACGTGTTTCCAGCACAAGGCTTTGCATCCTATTGAAGTCAGGGAGTTGTGTGTGTCCCTTAGCCTTATAGCACCAGCACTTTGCTGAGGACTTAATCCTTTAGGAAAATCCCTGACAGTCTCATGTCATTGTTATCTGTCTCTCCTGCCCTGTTATCCCCACTGGAAAAATTAGAGCCCCTTCCAGTGCCTAAAGGGGCTCCAAGAGAGCTGCAGAGGGACTTGTGACAAGGGCCTGGAGGGACAGGACACAGGGAATGACTTCCCACTGGAAAGGTGGAGATTTAGATGGGATATTGGGAAGGAATTCTTGACTGTGGGGGTGCTGAGGCACTGGCACAGGTTGCCCAGAGCAGCTGTGGCTGCTCCATCCCTGGGAGTGTTCCAGGCCAGGCTGGATGGGACTTGGAGCAACCTGGGCTAGTGGAAGGTATCTCTGCCCATGGCAAGGGGTGGAACTGGATGATCTTTAAAGTCCTTTTCAACCCAAACCAGTCTGGGATTCTGGATTCTATAACTCTACATCCATTGCAGACTGTAAGACACTACCTGGACCCAAGTGCCAAGTAACAGTTTACCTTTGATAGGAGTTCCAAGTGAACACAGAGATTTAAGAGCAGATTCACATTGGTTTTATTGTATTGTACTTCATGTCCTGGAGAGTTTCAGTTTCTCAGGCAAGAAACCCATTGTGTTCTGTCACTCCTGAACTGGCTACAGCTGGAGCAGGATAGTGCCCAGGAGGAGTTTTGCTCTGACACTGTGGCAGTTGTTGTGTTTCTTATTCTGTTAACAGAGATCTCAGATCAATTTGCACATTACATAAAGGAGCGAATAAACAAAAAAGACTTAGCAAACAGTCTAAAAATATGCTCAACTTTTAATTCTCCCAAGTAATGACCACTCATTCCATCCTGGAACTCAGCTATGGTGTGACAGTGTCAATGCATTGGCATCTAACTCCAAAGCACTTTAAAAGAATAAGGAATAGAAACATTCTTGGTGGGTTTGGATATAAATTCCTAACTTGTTGGTGGGTAGTTAAATACCCTCATTAAACACCTGCAGCACACCACAGCCTGGTCTAGACATCTTTCATGTCCCCATCAACATTTAAGCCGGAGTATTAGAGGTTAGGATGTCTTAACTCCTCAAATCTTCTTTTTTCCCCCTATGAAATATGTGCTGAAAGGGCAAATTTTTCTTCTGCTGTGAATAAGTGGAGATGCAATGTTCTGGCTCAGACTCTACCTGTGCATTTTAGACCCTGATGTTACCTTAGACACTAGTGGTACAGCAGCAGCCATGGAAGAAGCTGAAGAGGAAGAGCACGACAAGGAAAAGAAGGATGAGGAAGAGCAGAATGAAGCATTCTTTATGCCACCAGTTTTGCCACACCTCAAAAAATGCCCAGGAGAACCTGTAGGTCCCAGACTGGACCGGCTGTGGGCATACACGTGTGATTTAACCCACAGTCACAGTGTGAGCAGCATAGCCTGGAACAGAGTCAACCCTGTGAGTTAGTAAAGCACTTCTGAGCTCTTTACAAATGGCACAGACAATTCAGGGTGTAAATAAACTGATTTTGGAGTGCTTTGTTGAGAGGGATCTCAGACCCTGCAGTCAGGTAGTTTGTCTTTGCATCCCACTCCCTGTGACACCAGCACAGGTTGCCCAGGGAGGCTGTGGCTGCCTCAACCTTGGCACTGTTCAAAGCCAGGTTGGATGACGCCTTGAGCAACCTGTTCTGGTGGGAGTGTCCCTGCCCAGGGCAGGGGGTTGGGGCTGGATGATCGCTAAGCTCCATTCCAACCTCTTAACATACTATGAAAGGCTGAGAGCTGGGGGTCTTCAGCCTGGAGAAGGGAAACCTTCAGGGAGACCTTAGAGCCCCTTCCAGTGCCTAAAGGGGCTCCAAGAGAGCTGCAGAGGGACTTG
>NW_008665643.1:8710-16811 GCF_000695815.1 Acanthisitta chloris
ACGTAATTCTTCCCTGTGAGGGTGGTGAGACACTGGCACAGGTTGCCCAGGGAGGCTGTGGCTGCCCCAACCGTGGCAGTGTTCAAAGCCAGGTTGGCTAAAGCCTTGAGCAACCTGTTCTGGTGGGAGTTGTCCCTGCCTAGGGCAGGGGGTTGGGGCTGGATCATCTCCAAGCTCCATTCCAACCTCTTAAAACACTATGATATAACAATCTTCCTGCCCGATTCCACATGTTGGACAGCTGCACTAGGTTTTCTTACACATGTATCACAACAGCTTTAATTGCTCCAGAATTTAACTTATTTACTCCAATTTACCCTGGGAATAACAATGTTAACAGACTTGGTCTGTTATAGGATTGGAAGCAGAAATCTAAAACTCTATTGCTAAACTTTATCACCACTGATGGAGTTTATTCATGACAGTTTAGACACCATATCTTTGTAATCTCCCCCAAAAAGCAGCAATCATCAGACTTTAAGAATAAGATACATAATAACAGCACAGATTTCTGAACAGCTGGTCCAAGTTTTAATTTGGTTTCCGTGGAGGTGAGAACCACTCAGACATCTCCACTCTTGGAATCATGTAAGGTCAATTTTTCAGAGCTCTCTTCTGGCCACCATACAAATAATGGATGGAAGGAAGGTAAAAAGCAAGTGAGGGTGAGAAACAGAAAGCTAGAAAGAAAATAAAGACCATTTCACACTGTTAGTACATCAGATCTCCAGATGTTATAAAGTTGGTCACATTTAGAGACTTCAGTCTTAGAATCCAGGGCAAATGAACACCCAGTTTGAAACCGTTTTGCAAATTGCTTGTTGAGTGTGGGAGAAGGGAAATGAAGCTAAAGTCTTGCTGTTGTTTTTTACTACTGCCTATGGAAAGGAATGTAGGAGATCACTGGACCCCATTTGAGAGAGCCAAAAGTCAGGAGCCTGAGGTACTCACTGCAGCAACTTTTATAGCTAACCCTGAGAGAGAAAACTGAGGCAATTCTTATGTATCCCATTAAGAAATGGTTATGGAACAATGTCTCTTCATTCCTCTCCTGTGTTATTCTACTTGTGTGTGATACTTTGCCAGAGTGCCACTGTTAACACAAAGTTACCTTTTGGAAATATATTCCTGAAATTCAAATTAAACGGAGATATTTCTGTTAATCTGTGCTTTCAGGAGCTTTTAGCTGTTGGTTACAGAGCAGTTGATTTTATGGATCTGAAGAAAGGCTTGGCTTGCTGTTGGTCACTGAAGAACCCTATGGTAAGGAGCAGCCAGTATGCTTTTCCTTCAGTGCATTTCTCTCTATACTATTTCTGCTTTATTTCCCTTTTAACTGTAATTATCTAATCTAACTCCTCACAACGCTGTCAAAAAGAGAGTAAGTTTCTGTCATGGTTTAAACCCAGCCAGCCACCAAACACCACGCAGCCTCTTGCTCATTACCCCACCAACAGGATGGGGGAGAGAGTCAGAAGGGTAAAAGCTAGAAAAACTCCTGGGTTGATATAAAGACAGTTTAATGGAGAAAGCAAAAGCTGCACACATAAGCAAAGCAATCAGGGAATTCATTCACTGTTTCCCACAAGCAAGAGGTGTTCAGCCATCTCCAGGAGAGCAGAGACCATCATGCATAACAGTTCCTTGGGAAGACAAACGTAAACACTCCAAACATCCCCTCTTCCTCCCACCTTATATACTGAGCATGATGTCATATGGTATGGAATATCCCTTTGGTCAGTTTGGGTCACATGTCCCAGCTGTGTCCCAGTCTCCCATGCACCCCCAACTTCCTTGCCAGTGTGGCAGTATGGAAAGCAGCAAAGGCCTTGACTCTGTGTAAGCTCTGCTCAGCAACAACAAAAACATCTCTGCATTATCAACTCTGTGTTCTGCACAAAACCCAAACATAGCCCCATACTAGCCACTGGGAAGAAAGTTAACTCTATTTCAGTCCAAACCAGCACAATTTTGTAAAGGCAACATTTATATCTTTACAGATCCTTTTCACACTAGCCATTAAAAACCCCTTGGACATCTCAGTTACAAAGTGTCACAGTAAAACCACCTGACTGCCATCACATTACACAATTTCACTTTGATTCCTTCTACAAACTTCACTTGGCCAAAACTGTGTATCAGACTAATTTAAGTCACCCAGAAGCAAATCTTTGATGCCTATTTATCACCTCAACAACCATCAAATACTCTCATGATTCCCTGATGTCACCACAGTCCTGATAGCTCTTTGGCTTGGATTAGGCCCATCCAACTTACTTTACAGTGTCATATTTCTGCATAATCTTTATATTTTCCGATTTTTATAAGTTGCATGGGGAAATAAACAGAGCCATTTAGAATACAAGACCTATTTTTTGCCTAGAAGTAGTCATTATGGTCCCCAGCACTTGGGTTTTCCAGCAGAGCAATTTAGGGCCCAGAGTTGAGAAGTCTGAGGTAAGTTATTAAACTCACTTACACCCCTCTTGCATTTTTCTGCTGGTCAGTGGCCGGAGCGTATTTTCCAGTGTGAACATGGTGTCACTGCCTTGGATTTCTCCAAGGCAAGCCCATATCTCTTAGCAGTTGGAATGTCCAATGGATCTGTCTCAATCTATGATGTTCGGAGTCAGAATGACATCGCAATGCTGGACAGCAGGTGAGGCTCTGATCCCCCATCTCCTCCCAACTTGTGAGCAAACAACACATTGGAAAGGCAAGACAAAGGAGTCCTAAACTCTGGATCTTTAAGGAAATGCAGCAAGTTACCACCATGTGTTATTTATACTCCATGTCCTAACTAGGTCAATCCTGCCCCAGATAATAAATCTTATGTGGAGACCAGTGGTAGCTTTTGATGTTTTCTCCCTCATTCCACTTGCTAAAAATCATAGAATCATAGTATGTTAAGGAGTTGGAATGGAGCTTAGAGATCATTCAGTCCCCACCCACCAGACCAGGTTGCTCAAGGCTTTAGCCAACCTGGCTGTGAACACTGCCAGGTTTGGGGCAGTCACAGCCTCCCTGGGCAACCTGTTGGTCACTGAAAATCTTTGCCTAATATCTAACCTATATTTCCCCTGGAGAAAATGGAGGGAACATCACAGTAGGTGAGAGGGGAGCAGGAATTAAGAAGAAAAGAGAGAGAGGAGAGTAATAAGAGAGACATTTGCCCTAAAGGCAGCTCCCCAGGTCCAAGGCACTCTGCTGCAACATGCAGATTGAATATCATGGTTCAGGTGTCACTGTAAGGTGTGTCAGCACATCGACAGTGTTCTGAAACTGTACATGATGTATTTTGTATCAAAGTGTTCAGATTATTATTATGAGAAGATCTAAACATTTCTGTCATAAAGACTTACTTGTCTTTGTTCGTGTATGTGTTTGTTCATCTATGATTCACCATGTGCATTTTTGGCCCCAGTGCATCCTTAAATAGACACATAAGTCCCATATGGCAGCTGAGGTGGGTGGAACAGGACAGAAGTGCAACAGGAGGTGACAAAAGAGAGAGACTGATGTGTATCTCAGCTGATGGTCGAATATCTGAGTGGCTCATACAGCAAAGGCTGGATTGCATTGGTGAGCATTTCCCCACACAGGGATAACACCTCAAACTATTTTGTTTGCTCTCAGGTGGCATTCTTTACCCTAGTTTAAGAGCTGTTTGAGCACCCCAAAGCAGCTCACAGCACTGTCACACACCCGTTTGACTAAAGCTCTTGCTGTTCACACAGATCTGATGAAATTAAGGCGAACAGAAAGGGAGAAGAAAAAATTACCAGGTGAGAAAGAAGGAAAAAGTGAAGCTCCAATATCTCAACAGGCAGCTGGAATGTGCTTTGATTTCCATCCAAAGGTATGCTTGGAAAGTCCATCCTGGCTAAAGCATTGCCCAGGAAACCTGTGCAGTGGAGGTGTAATGCTCAGGTGGAGCTACTTTTCTATGCACTTGCCTGGCACTGGTGTTTAAAACATATGAGTTCTGAAACAAATTGTTTCTTAGCTAATAAGTTTTCTCCCAAATGGCTGAAATGGTAAAGAAGCCTATGAACAGTTCTGTCACCTCAGACATGTCACTCACATTTCCTTGGGCACAACCTGGGAAGGTTTCCCTGTGTGTCAGCCAAATCCTTCAGAATGTGTTCATTTCCCAAGTCCAGGACTGAGGCTGCTCTGCCTCTCCTCTTTATCCAGCTGATTCCTCCACAAAGGACTTGAAGAATTCATCTATTTCCAAACTGGATTGCTGAAAGTCTGAGATTTTCAGGAGTCAAACACCCCAGTATATTCAAGCACATCTGCTGTGTTCTGGCACCACAGTACCCCCCACACCACAGCTCCACCTCAGCTCTGCTCTCCACTGACTCTGCCAAACTCATCCAGCCCCTCACAGACTTCTGGATAAGGGATAAATAGCTTACTTTTACCTTTCTTTCAGGACACCGATATCTATCTTGCTGGAACAGATGAGGGCCACATCCTCCAGTGCTCTTGCTCAGGCAAGGAGCAGATTCTGGGCACATACAGAGGCCACAAGGTGAGTGATAAACAGGAAATGTAGTGACAGCAGAAACTGTTGAATTAAGATCAAAATGTAATAGTTTCTTTGCTTATATTAACTAAACATAACATCTGCAACAAAAGAAACTTAAACTTTTTATATCAGGAAGGAATTCCCAGAACACAAAGCATCACAGTCTGACAGGATTATTTTCTACATTCTAAGGATTTTTTAAAGTAATTTTTAAAAACTTGTATTATAAATTGGTTTAAAGCTTTAGTTCTGCTTTACTTTAAGAAAACAATCAGAAATCTGATTATTCTGTACAGTGAAATAGTCTTTCTCCTGAGAGAGAAGCAGGTTAGCTCTAGGATAGATTCTGGAGCTCTACAGTAACACCAAGTCCTTTCTATTTCTCCCCAACACCAAAGGGTCCTGTGTACAAAGTCTCTTGGAATCCATCCAGCACTGACATGTTCCTGAGCTGCTCTGCAGACTGGAGCACCATTTTATGGCACCAGCACTCAGAGACACCTATCCTAACTTTCAGTTCTGCCACAGCTTTTGTCCATGACATTATGTGGTCTCCAAAATCAGCTTTCATCTTTGCAGCAGTGAATGAGAGGAGAGTGGAAATTTGGGATCTGAGCGTCAGCATGTAAGTAGTGACTTTTCTCAAAGGAGACTCTGAATTTTATGGCATGAAGGCTACACATTATTGCCTAATCAGAACTGTTAGCAGACCATGACAGCTCCACACCCTGTGCTTCCTGCTACTTGAAAGCTTTGCATTTTGAAGTACTCATTTTGTAAAGGCAGATGGTAGCTATCAGAGTTGGGGTCAAAAGAGGAGCTGGATGCCTCATGGAGCTGAGAAAGGAGAAAACTGCTTTTCACCCCCCTGCAGAAATCATAGATCCTACCACTACCATAGTTGAAAAACATCAAAACTGAGCTGCTTTTATAAAGGTACAATGGCTTTAGATACCTCTCATGTTCTCCCATTCCTGTGCACATCTCCTGTGTGGCTGAGTTACCTGTGGCTTTGTACAGCTGGTCTGATTTAGCATCACTGACAGTGTGAAGCCCATGATGGATCCAGAGGCTCATCACACCCTCCTGCAGCTTAAAACAAAACATGCATACAATAAACATATTAACCACCAAACGTATTAATCACCCAAACATTGGGCAACAGGACAGATTTTAGGCAATCAGGAGATCTATGGTCAGACACTAGAACAAGCCCAGAGAAGCTGTGGCTGCCCCAGCCCTGGCAGTGTTCACACCCAGGTTGGCTAAAGCCTTGAGCAACCTGCTCTGGTGGGAGGTGTCCCTGCCCAGGGCAGGGGGTTGAGGCTGGGTCATCTCTAAGGTCCATTCCAACCCCTCAGCATTCTATGATCTGAGTTAATAGCAGCTGGGCTTTTTGTTCTGGCAGAGCCCAAACAAACCACTGCCCCACTTGTTAGATTTTTAGTTAACCTAGAACACAAGAAGTGACCTGTGCAGCATTTCTGAGGCTGCACGGCTGACAGCCCAATGCTCTCAGGTAAATGCACAGTACCATTAATTCTTGCCTCATCTGGGTTACAGCTTCAACCCTGTGATCTCTCGCTCTGTCAGTCCAAAAGCCAAACTCACATCAGTCCTCTTTGCCAAGAACACTGACTGCCTGCTTGTGGGAGACAGCTCTGGGAAAGTGGGTGTGTGGCAGCTGCAGGACCTGGATGCTCCCAGCAGCAATAAGGTATGATGCACTGGGAGAAGGTGGGTGTCTTCTGAGGTCTCTGTGCTGCTCTGGGGCTCTTTCCTCAGCAAGGACTTCTGTGAAAGATCCAACTCATAAATGCTATGTGGAATCAGACACAATTCCATTAGCAGGTTAAAACCTGAGGTGGTTCCTGCTCTTCTGCTGTTTTACAACAGAACCTTCAGGAACAGCTAAGTCAACATCAGGTTCTCTTGATCAGAAATGAAGATCAGCTTCAGGTTTCACTTATCACAAATCCAGAGGTTCACCACAGCTGGATTTGGGAGGAATACTGGGGTCAGGGCAGGGAGGTGAGGTTCCCTCTAAACACGGTCTGCAAGGGACTGAGGGCTGATGTCCTCACCTGCTGCCACCACAGGCATGACATGCCCTTCCCTGGCCACCAGCACCACCACTGTGTGGGTGGCAGCAGACCCAGCAGCTCTTTGTAACTGTAGCCAAGTGGGAAAAGTTAAAGTGGGAATGGTGCTTTTCATAAATCCCTTCAGTTACATGGTACAAAACATGTAACTCAAGTTGGAGAGAAGGAAACTGCTCATGTCAATGTAACCTTCATTCTTAGTGTGTTAAGGATTAATACTTCACAGTTGTCAGTGTTGCAGGTAGAAGTTGAGGTAATTATCAGCCTCACCTGCCAAGTGCTGCAAACCACAGAGCACAATATTCCTGTTGAAAGTGAACAGCGAGGCCATTGTTGTTCAATAGATCAGTGGGGATTTTGCTACAAATCACCATGAAGCAACCCAAGTCCTCTGATCAGAGAAGTTCATTAGTTACTAAGAGAGGGATAATTTCTCTGTATGTCACCAGAACAGGACTAAAAATATCAGTTCTTAATTTCAGAGACTTTGAGCACATGGCATAGATGAGTCACAGAGCTGCATTACCCACAGAGAGCTTGGTTTTCCAGCACCATCCACTCCTGACACTCCCTTTCCTGGGAGCAGCAGGGTTACCCCCAAGGTTTGGGCATGCACTAGGCTTAGCAGGACCATACTACAGCCTTACTACAAGTAATGCGCAGGGGAGATAATTACTTCAGGACAGTCACATCTGGGTGCAGCTACCATGAGGTGTCATCTTGAAAATTAACCTCCCTTATAAACAAAAATATAAAGGGTTATAAAGTATATATATATATATCTGGCATTATATGCTGCTACAAAAACAATCCAACCTGGTCTGCCAAGCAGTGCTATTTTCCAGGAGCACTCTTAGAGGTGAGTATAGTACCATCAGAATTCCAAGGAAGAACGAGCTGATGCAATACAAACTGCTTCTCCTTCTTTCTGGAATGCTTGTTGCACAAGTGATTCTGTCCTAGTGCTGCAATTACCCTGTCATTCAGCTTCTTTTCCTCTCGTTTTATAGGTTGGTACCTTACAGGACATCTTTGGTCCTGCTGGAGCTGTGTAACAGCAGTTGACATTCCTTCTCCGTTGGGAAACAGCAGGAAAGCCTTACTGTAGGATGAACATAAACTCTTTATCCTTTTGCAGTCATTAAAGTTTCTCTTTGAAGCAAAATTCTTACAAATGCCCTAAATTTCCCCTGGAAGTCCCCCTGACTGGACAGTGTTAATACATGGATGGCCTTCCCTGGGATACAGATAATGGAATGGAAAGATCTCTGTAGTCTTTTCTCCTTGGGTTTTTATCCCCTTCTTTTTTCTCCACCCCCAAAGTCTTTTCTCCTTGGGCTATTCAAAACCAAAAATCACCTTCATGAGACAATCTCAGCCCTTACCAGTTGTGGAAGAATGGCTAGAAGAACAAGGACACATTGACATGAGAGAGTTATGCTAAAGCCTGACGCCATCTTAC
>NW_008665643.1:16884-22452 GCF_000695815.1 Acanthisitta chloris
CAAATTTCTCTATGAATGGCATGATCTTCTAACAAAAAGCAATGCTGTTACTGAGTTTATTATAAAATATGGGAATTTTGAGTAGTTTTCTGTACTGCAACTTTTATTTTACAAGTTTAATAGAGTTCTAAATCCTTCGTAATTTTGCTACCATGATAAATCAGTGAGCTTTATCATCCTTATTTCAGTAAAGTGGGTAGCACCCAGTAATGTATGAAAAACAGCTTTGCAGATTTTATGCGATTCTTGTTTTAATAATGCTGGACTCTCTACTGCACCGCTTTGTATGTTGATTCTCTGTGGTGAAGTGTGGAAGAATGGCTAGAAGAACAAGGACACATTGACATGAGAGAGTTATGCTAAGGCCTGACGCCATCTTACTAGGCCCGGCAAGCAAGGACACTGTGCCCTTGGAGCAGCAAGTCACAACAACAGGATATGGAGGATTAGGAAAAGAGAAAGCAAAATCAGCATAAGAAGGAACCAGGTGCTGATGTAACCCTTGAAGCTCGACCTATCAGAGTGTAACAAATTCTAAGTACTAGCCAATAGGATAGCGACATTCGTGAATACTAACAAGAAATACTAATAAAAGTTTAGCAAATCTAACAATAAACGAAGCTCTTTTATCAATCATATTGATTGTGTGAGTCTTCCCTCCGGGCCACGAGAAGCAAGCAGCGACAACCAGTCATATCTTTATCTTCCCTGTGAAACCATCCAGTAAATAAATAGACTTTCTATGAGCTCTAGATTCATAGATTGTTAAGGGTTTGGAATAGACCTTATGGATCATCTAGTCCCAACCCCCTGCCCTGGGTAGGGACACCTCCCACCAGAGCAGGTTGCTCAAGGTTTGATCCAACCATCTTATCCCATAAGCCACCACTGAGGGTGAAGACGGAGCTTTCAGTGACTTCGTCCCCCCACCAGGTACAAGCAGAAACCCAGTTTTCAACCTCTGGAAAACTAGAATAACATAAAATTCTAGTTGAAAGTCCCTGATGCTTTTCCCAAAGCTCCTCAGACATATACCAGTGTGGCCCTGGGGCTGGGAGTGACTTGTGCAGCTCCAGCTGTGTTTTGTGAGCTCTCACCACCTCTCATCTCCCACCCCAGCAGCTGAGGGATGAAGGCTGCAGGGAAGCTGTGCTCCTGGTTGGAAGCACTGTTTGGCTGCCTAGGCTGGACTTCTGGGAAGCAGAGCAAAAGAAACAGACAAGAGCACTCAGGTGGAAGATTTTCACTCACAGGAAACATGCAACATCTCCTCAGAGGAGTGATCAAGGCCAAGCTGTAGGCTCTAGTGAGTGCAGCAGGTATGGAGATGTGTTTTATAGATGCAGAACATTCAGTCTCTCTCATTAGCCTGACAATAAACACCCAACATTTAAACACATCACTGAAGTTAAGGGCCATTTGTGGTGCATTAACATTCACTTCCTTCTCTGTGCTGCACACTGGGCAGGGAAGAAGCAGGTTTACCCCCCACATAAAGTTAATCTTGGTGCATTTTAAAGACAGACACTCATTAAGGTGAATCATATGTTAATCATTCTTACAAACCTGCCCAAAATACAGCCTAGATTTTCCATCCTTGCTCATGGCTGTTTGCTCACTGCTAAAAAAACAAGCTTTCTCTCAAGGCTGTAACACATCATAACCCACCAAGCACCCAGTGAAAACCAATGAACTGTGACATTATGGTTCTGGAAAACCCTCGTGGTGCTAGGAAGGGCTGGAGGTCTCCAAAGTCCCTCCTGTCTTTTGTTCTTAAACATGGAATTTCCAACCTCATAATTCACAAATTTCCTCCTGAAGGCATTTTATTGCAAGATTTTTATAGAAGCTTAGAGCAACTGCAAACAACATCCCACACTGATCTCTGGTCCCAGAGCAGAGGGCTACTGCCCCATGCTGCTTAGTGGAGCCACTTCTGTCCTCCAGGGATTCCCAGAAATCAAAGGATGGCCAGGACACCATCTGTGCTTTCTTTAGTGCCATCTCACCCTCTTTTCCATGCCTTTTTGGCCAAGAAGCACAGCACAGGCCTCACTGCAGAGCCAGGTGAGCATATATTACTGTGTCCGGGTGCCTTAGAGGCAAACGCCTGTGGACATTGCTCTGTACATTGTTCTCCTATCACCTGGCACACTATGAATCCTACCTGGAATTCCGACATTTGCCACAGAACCTGCCTCAGCACCAGCTTTCCTGCCCAGCACTGGTGGGTTGGTCCCCACAAGCCTCCTCAGTCAGCCTGGCACGCAGACAAGGTAGGGGAACAAGAGGTGCACAACTGTGGACATCCAGGGAGTAGTGAACTCCCTTTTCCTTTGGGATCACCAACACACAAAGTCATGATGCTGCTTAAACTGTGACAGGGCAACCTGCTGTGCAGCACAGACAAAACCCATTATGTGCAAACCATGCCATAAACACCCTTCGTTCTTACAGAACACACATTAGCACCCACCTAAACCCATACCCCATAAACACATTACACCTCCTGTGTTCCTAGTAAAGCAGTTACCTGGTTTTTAAGGAGTCTTTAACACCTCACAGACATCCCAAAGCACTTCAAACCTGACAGGAAACAAGTGATTAAGCTGTTTTGAGCAAACATGAAGTCACCCTGAGGACCAAATCCTGCTCAGTGGAGCGGACAGGCTGCCCCTATAAACGGGAAGGTTCCAGCCAGCTCCCCGGCTTGCCTGGACGATTCCTTCTGTCCCACATCCAGCCGGGAAGCACTGTGTTGGCAGCATGAGAGGCACAGCGCTGGTACTGACCTGCCTGGCTCTCCTGCTCGTGGCACAGGAAGGCAAAGGGGAAAGCAACACCATGAGGCTCTGCGGGAGAGACTTTGTCAGGGCTGTCGTGTTCACCTGCGGCGGCTCGAGGTGGAAGCGGCACTTGAGTGATTATCACTACCTGCTGGGTAAGTAATCATTAAAGCATCACAGGCTGATCGCTGCTGGCTGCACCAGGCTCGGCAGTGTCCCGGGGCAGAGCTGAGCCCCCGCTCAGGTGCTGCTCCACAGCGGCAGCACTAACTGAGCTCGGAGACAGCAAGCGATGCTCCGCAACTCCACGTGTTCCCTCTCCCTGCAGCTTGTTTGGCTTAGCCTCTTGTGCTATTTTGCTAAAGAAAACCACTCAGATGAAGATTTTCCAAGCCCACCTGAAGAACAGAAGTCAAGCCAAGGCTATGACTGACAATCTCTCTGCTATCACATTTCAGATGGCAGTGACAAGCCTTGCTACAGGCAGTGCAAGTGTCTTACTGTTGTCCTCACTTTCCCCACCAGAAACGTTATTACAACCTAGGAATACTGTAATTAAAGTATGTTGGATTTGAACTCTGAAATTTAAGTACCTTCACATGCTGTTATATACATACACAGACAACATGTGTTGGTTAATGGTGGCAACTTAATGGTTGGACTTGATGATACACACTATGACACCCACTACAACACTGCCAGCTCCCTGGCTCAAGGCTGGGCTGCCTAGTAAAGATAAATAGCATAAATTACTCATGTTCCATGACTTCGAACTTTTACCTTCTCATTTCTGTGCAACAGAGAGGGAAAATCCCCAGCCTTTCCCACACCAGAACGAGGTTGATGCTGACTCCTCAACCTACACAGACCAGAGCCTGGAGACCCACAGCGAAGAAACCCACAACATCAAGACTGAGGCAGAGCCACACTCACAGCTCAGCAGCAAAATGTCTGTGCTAAAAAAGAGAGAAGCAACCAAACTGCTCACCACATCCTGCTGCAACGTGGGCTGCAGCAAGAGAGAGATCAGCTCCCTGTGCTGAAACACAGCAGCACTGCTTGAGGCTCAGTGCCACTGCTCCCAGTGATTAAAATAATCATGACATCAGCCACATTTAGTTCAGTTGTGTTCTTTAATTGCAGCTTTACTCTTTGGGGGACATTAGGGAGTAAAGTTTGAGTGTTAGATAGTGCAGTGCATACCAGCAAGTGGCTGCAGGGACAGTTCAGCTTGTCTGGATTGCACAAAGTGTTTGCAGTGGTTTAGAGTTAAACTTTTAGTCATGAGTACAAATATTTCTTCCCAACTAACTACTGCTCTAGTTTCAGCTTCACACATAACACGCAATGAAATAGGCAATTTCTGAAAGGTTTGTTGTCTTACTCAGGAAAATCCAACAGGATTCAACTGGGAATTTGCTGCATTCAAGTACCTTCCCTAGGGCACAGAAAAGTTACATTTCTGTACTCTGAATGTGGTTTCATTTAAAGACAAATTTAATTTGATTTCAAATACTGGTCATCTTTTTCCTAGCTGCAGAGGGACTTGGGACAAGGGCCTGGAAGGACAGGACACAGGGAATGGCTTCGCTTCGCCAGAGGGCAGAGCTAGATGAGATACTGGGAAGGAATTCCTCCCGGTGAGGGTGCTGAGGCACTGGCAACAGGTTGCCCAGAGCAGCTGTGGCTGTCCCATCCCTGGCAGTATGAGGGCAAATCAGGGAGAAAAAAACATTACAGGGAATGGTCTGGAAATGTATTTCCTCTACAGGGAAAGTGCTAAAAGCAAAGAGAATCCGGTACAAAATTATGTCACAGAGAGCCACTTTCCAGAGAAACCTCTGGGAAATATACTTCTTCACCAAGAGGCTCAGAGCAAGCACAATTCAAATCAGGTGAAAGTCCTTCACAACCATTTTCAGCAATAGAAACAGGCAGAGTTAGGCTGAATGTCCATTTCTCCTGCTGTTAAACTGACTAACTCCCTATTCAAAATACACAGCATAGACATTTGCAACAGCAAACAGTGAAGTGTTCTTGAAGACGTATGAGGCAAAGGTGTCGCTCACAGGGTCCCACAGGCACCTGCTGCCAATCTGCATGCTCTGCTCACCCAGCTGCCCAACGTGAGTCACCACCACCAGCTTATACCTGGGAAGCACCAGGTCCTTCACCCTTGCTTTAACCACCTGCAGGAGGAAAGCATGTTCAGTCTGTATGTGTGCAAAGATAGGGACAGAGTTTCAGCAGGGTATGTGGGGATAGAGCAAGGGGGAATAGTATTAAGCTGAGAGAGGGTAGGTTTAGATGGGATATTGGGAAGGAATTCTTCCCTGCGAGGGTGCTGAGGTCCTGGCACACATTGCACAGAGAGCTGTGGCTGCCCCAGCCCTGGAAGTGTTCAGGGCCAGGTTGGATGGGGCTTGGAGCAACCTGGGCTAGTGGAAGGTGTCCCTGATCATAACAGGGGGTGGAATGAGATGGGCTTTAAGCTCCCTTCTAAGCCAAACCATGCCTGGAAGTGTTCCAGGCCAGGATGGACAGGATTTGGAGCAGCCTGGGCTAGTGGGAGGTGTCCCTTCCCTGTGGAACTGGATAATCTTTAAGGTCCCTTCCAACTCAAACCATTAACTCATCCACACCTGCACCCACTTCAGAGCAATCCTTGGAGCACCTTAACAACCTCCTCCAGCCTTTATTTTACCCTTTACAG
Organism: Acanthisitta chloris; assembly: GCF_000695815.1. NCBI lineage: Eukaryota > Metazoa > Chordata > Aves > Passeriformes > Acanthisittidae > Acanthisitta > Acanthisitta chloris. The sequence goes on from NW_008665643.1 coordinate 22,384, forward strand.
GCATTTGGGGGGATATTTAGGAGCTCCTTGACACCCAAGGACACTATCCACCTCCTACCTCAGCGATAT
>NW_008665643.1:22636-22881 GCF_000695815.1 Acanthisitta chloris
ACCCAGGGCCACTGTCCCCCTCCTACCTCAGCGATATCCTTCGCCGCCTCCCTGCACCGTTCGGGCTCGTAGCGCCGCTCCCGCAGGGAACTCTCCACCACATCCTTCAGGATCGCATCCACCGCCGCCACCGGGAAGCGCTTGGAAGGACCTGTGTGTTAAAGCTCGGGTTTATGGGGTGAAACGGGCGCGGTGGAGGCGTTTGGGACGGCGAATCGCCTCAGCCCTACCCGCGCGGGGCCCGG
>NW_008665644.1:0-7274 GCF_000695815.1 Acanthisitta chloris
AGGATCCCAGAATGGCTCAGGTTGGAAAAGAGCTCTGAGATCATCAAGTCCAACCTGTGACCTAACACCACTATGTCAGCTAGACCATGGCACTCGGTGCCATGTCCAGTCTTTCCTTTAACTTCTCCAGGGTGTCAGTTAGACCACGGCACTAAGTTCCTTAAACACCTCCAGGGATGGTGATTCCACCACCTCCCTGGGCAGTCCATTCACCTTTTCCATGAAGAAATTCCTCCTGATGTCCAACCAGTGGAGCACAGAGTGATGCTCCAGGTGTGCTGTGCCCTGGGGTGGTTTGTATCACTGGGAGGGAGGTGGAATCCTGGAATGGTTTGGGTGGAAAAGGGACTTAAAGCTCATCCAGTTCCACCCCCTGCCATGGGCAGGGACACCTCCCACTAGCCCAGGTTGTGGTGGTTGGGATGCTGCAGAATGTGGATGTGAGCATCCCACCCCACTGTGAGAAACCACAGCATTCCCACCACTTCCATTCCTTCACTACCCTTCATACCCCTCCTGGATAAATTAGGCCTAAATATATTGTAAGTTTAATAATCACTATGAATACACCTCACGAACAGTTGAAGCATTTCCCTGTCAACAGTCGCAGCATCATCCACCACCTCCATTCCCCTACCAACCTTTATTCTCCCACTATCCCCTTTTCCCCTCCTGGATAAATTAGGCCTAAATACATTCTAATTTTAATAGTATCAGCTATTATAAATACACTTCAATAGGAATTGGAGCATCTCCCCCATCAACAGTTGCAGCATCTCCCACCATGTCCATTTCCCTCCTGGATAAACTAGGAATCATTTAATGATAAATCATGATAAATATCAACCTACAACTCCCCAATATGTATTTTTTTCTCCTTGCCCTTTCACCACGGAGCACCAGGGGAAGGATAATGAGGAGTTTTATCTGGGGGTGATGGAGAAGGGCCCAGAAAGAGAGATAAAGACCAGTGGGGCTGGTCCCAACTGGTATCAACTCCCATGCATGGAGCTGATGTTTCATGTGCCGATATCCATAGGGAGAGCCAAGATGCTGCAGCACAGCTGATAGGGGAAAGGGTTGATTTGTGCCCCCAAAAGTCCTTGTTCCTCCAAAATGAGGTCCCTGGGAAGGAGGTGGCAGGTGAGACCACCCTGGGACCCTCATTTTGGAGAGTTGGATTTAATGCTGGATCCCAACAGCATCAACACAGGGAGAGAACAATGACCCATTGGATAACACGACCTCTGAGGACCAACGTGCTTTCCTGGCCTTCAAAACCTCATTTGGCCTCGTTTGGCATTCCCAATCCACAGGGAGCAGGCTTGGGAGCAGCCGAGGTCATCGGTAAAGCAAACATGAATGCGTAGCAGGGAAAAATTGGGTGAGAAGAGGCGGGAGAGGAGGGAGAGGCAGGCTGGGGGCCCATCAGATACCGCTGCCTTTTGGAGCTGCAGCCCAGGTTGTTCCCTGGGTGTTGCTTGCTGCAGGGAGGACATGGCACAACCCTGCTCTGAGACCCTAGGGAATCCCTGGGATGTGCCAGATCCCACCACATCACCAGGGAGGATTTTGCAAGGATCTGGAGTGTCTGTGACTGTCTCCAAGAGTGGCTTTCCCTGGGGAATACCAACCCCCATGGCCATTCCTGCAGTACTTTGCTCTTGGCTGCAAAACCTGGGGGGAAATAAGATGGTTTAGGGGCAGTGGCAGTGCCCGAGGAAGGGATGCCTGAGGGGGATTCCCACATTTCCATCAAGAGGTGATGGATGAACATCATGGTGATGCTTCATGTACCCCAAAACCTGGTGAGGAGCCTCACCCAGCTGCTTTGGGGTTGGTTTTTATTGTCATTAATTATTATTGGATTGATTTAATTGGAGGAGGGATTCTGGACCAGCACAGGGCTGAGGAGGAGCTGGAAGGATTCAGCAGGGATCCTCTCTCATGCTGCCCACCCTGTGGAGCTGGGGACATCCCCTGTGTCCCCCCAGTGCTAGGGCATGACACCCCATAGCCAAGATTGAACTTTGAGGTGCCTTGAGAGGACGTTTGGGGCATGAGGCCATTTAGCTCTGGGCTCTGTTCCTTGCTTCCTGGCTCCTGGAGCATTCCTTAGGCTCACCTGCTGTCCAAGGGGAACTTGGTGCACCTTTTATTTTTAAGAATGGAATGGTTTAAAAATGGAATCATGGAACAGTTTGGGTTAGAAGGACCTTAAAGCTCACCTCGTTCCACCCCCTGCCATGGGCAGAGACACCTTCCGCTAGACCAGGTTGCTCCAAACCCTGTCCAGCCTAGCTTTGGACACTTCCAGGGATGGGAGTTGAAAGCAGTTGGATGGGAATTGTGATTTAAATCTGTATTTAGAATGAAACATTGGGAATTGGACAGGAGCGACGAACACCAGACGGCAAAGGCAGGTCTCCCCCAGCTTGCGCATGTTCTCCATCCAGGACCTGCTTGCCAGCACAGGGACTCCTCCTCCTCCTCTTCCTCCTCCTCCTCCTCCTTCTCCCTGCTCCAGAGCCGGTGGGAAAGTCTGTGGCTGTTGCTATTTTCTATCTGTTATCAAGGCCTCTTATCGCTTTGCTCTTGTCTGCGTGCCGGCTCTCGGAGCGCCCAGGGTCTCGCTCCTGGCAGCCTGGAAAAGTCCCCCCTCCTCCTTCATTCCCTATATTATTTTTCCTTTGATTTAATTTCACAGCTAAGCACAAAGAATCAAGAAAACCTTTCTTGTCCCTGCACTGGGAGAACCTTAATTGGAGCAAAATGATGGAATCATTACCTGGCTAATGCTGGGTTTTCCCTGGGATGTGAAGGCCGACCCTCAGCCTCGGTGGCATGAGCACATTGCCTTGGCTTGCTGCAAGTTTTTAGAGTTGCTGTGGGGGTTTTGTAGAGAAAAAAGAGGGAAAAAAAGCAAATCCTTCCTCGTTATCAATCAAAAATGCGGGAGAAGGAGGGAGGGAGAAGAGTTAATCGTCGAAGCGGAGTATCTTGGAAGGGAGCGTTTTTTGGCTCTTCCCCTCTCTGTAAAAGCAGCCTCAGTAATTCAGTTTTAAAGCATGAAAAAAGGGAGTTGATGAAATTCCACTATCAGCACTGAACCAATATGCAAAATATCTCGCCGAGAATCAAATAGCTATTATGTTTTCATTTCCATTTCGGCGTATTTGCTTAATGAAGAATAGACAGATCAGGCAAGCCGAGGGAGGCTGTGTGCGGTGATAACTGTGCAGGGCTTCCAGCAATCCCGCAGAAGTGACGCTCTGCTCCCTGCTCCAAGCTCCCTCTCTCTCCCTTCCTTTTTTTTTTTTGCCTCTTTTTTCCTCTTTTTTTAATTTTTTCTAAGTTCTTCAGTGGTTCGTTTAACCCCTGCAGCTGGGCGCACCAGCTGTGCATCCCGGGGGATTGGGTTGGGGGGGCTGGGAGTGGGATGCTGCAGTGGGGCAGGATGAGGGCTGGGATGATTCCAGGATGCTGTTGGTTGCCCATCGTCTCTGAAGGCCCTGGGTGACACCCAAACCCCAGCTGGATTTATATGGACCATCCTCATCTCTCTCCTGGTTGAGGATGAGTGTTTTGGGGTGGGATGTAGGTCATCCCAAGATGCATCTAGGGATCATGGTGACATGATTCTGGGATGCTGTTGGCTGCCCATCATCCCTGTAGGCACTGTGTGACGCCGTGGTATGCAAACTCCAGTTGGATTTATATGGAGTATCCCAGTCTCCCTCCTGGTTTGGTATTGGTGTTTCAGGGTGGGATGTGGGTCATCCCAGGATGCATCCAGGAATCATGGTGATATGATTCCAGGATGCAGTTGACTGGCCATCACCCCTTTAGGCACTGGGTGACACCCAAATCCCAGTTGGATTTGTGTGGTCCATCCCCATGTCACTTCTGGCTTGGAATCAGTGTTTCAGGGTGGGATGTGGGTCATCCCAGGGTGTATCCAGGGACCACAGTGATATGATTCCAAGTGGTTTAGGCACTAGGTGACACCATGGTACCCAAACTCCAGGTTTTGCACAGCTGGATCTATATGGAGCATCCCCATCTCCCTCCTGGTTGAGGATGGGTGCTTTTGGGTGGAATGTGGGTCATTCCAGGATGCATCCAGGGACTGTGGTGGCATGGTGCTGGGATGCTGTTGGCCATCCATCATCTCTTTAGGCAGTTGGTGGTGCTGCAGTACCCAAACCCATCCCCATATTCCTCCTGGTTGGACCTCAGTGTTTCAGGGTGGGATGTGGGTCATCCTGGGATGCATCCAGGGATCATGGTGACATGATTCCAGGATGCTGTTGGTTGACCATCATCTCTGAAGGCACTGGGTGATGCCCCAGTACCCAGACTCCAGTTGGATTTATTTGGAGCATTCCCATCTATCTCCTGGTTTGGGATCAGTGTTTTAGGGTGGGATGTGGATGGTCCTAGGATGAATCCAGGGACCTTGGTGACATGGTGCTGGCTACCCATCGTCTCTGTAGGCACTGGGTGATGCCACAGTACCCAAACCCTGGTTGGATTTAAATGAACCATCCCCATCTCCCTCCTGGTTTGCAATCAGTGTTTCAGGGTGGGATGTGAATGTCCCAGGATGCATCCAGGGGCCATGGTGACATGATTCCAGGATGCTATTGGCCATCTATCATCCCTGTAGGCAGCTGATGATGCTGCAATACCCAAATCCATCCCCATCCTCCTTCTGGTTGGGGCTCAGTGTTTCAGGGAAGGATGCAGGTGGTCTCAGCACCCTTGGGTCGGTACCACATGCCATTCCGGCCCTAACCATCCTTCCCCAGTCCCATCCATCCCTCCCCAGCCCCATCCCTCCCTCCCTGGCCGGTCTGGAGGTGCCAAGCCCCGACGCAGGCGAGCGTCGGGTTAACTTTATCAGAAGCCCAAGAGCCGAGAAGGCGTGAAAGAAGAAATTAGCCTAACAATGTTTCATTTACAGCGAGAGAAACGATTTGTTAGCTGGCGATTGTTTCTGAATATTATCAGAGCCTTTTTAATTGTGCTGGAACTGAAATTAGCAGAATTAGAATAAATTGCCTTCCCTTCTCCGGCAGCCTCTTTATTCACGCTCATTGTTGTCTGCTTTGTATAGATTATGGGCTCTTTGTTCTCCTGCTGTAAATATACATGCCTGGAGTCAGGGAGAGCAGCTGAGGTCTGCAGACGGGCTGTCACCGCGCCGCTGCCCCTGTCCCTGTGCCGGATGGGGCACGGGGCAGCCCCTGGCATTGTGACGGTGCCTGGCACCAGCCATGTGTGCTGCTGGGGCTTTCCTTCCTGGCTGGGGGGGCTGTGTTGCTATGGAAACAGCTGATTGGGCTCATAGGGATGATGGAGTGTCCCCCATGTGCACCCTGTTTGCACCCTGTTTGTGCCTTGTGTCCCCACCACAGCATCGCTTTGTCTGGGGCTGTGTCATGGGTCTCCCATCAGGCAAGGGGAGCTGGGGACTGGGGGAGACACCCTCTCTGGGATCTCACCCTGTTTGGGGCAGGTGACAGAGGGGGTTTTGGGTGGGAAGCACAGATGATGCCACAGCTGTGTGCCTGTGGTGCATGGGGACCACACTCACCTCCCTGGCAGGTGTTGGGCTCATTCCCCATCATGTCTGGTGGGTACCAAGCATAGAATCATAGAATTTTAGGGGTTGGAATGGACCTTACAGATCATCTAGTCCCAACCCCCTGCCCTGGGCAGGGACACTTCCCACTAGAACAGGTTGCTCAAGGCTTTAGCCAACCTGGCTTTGAACACTGCCAGGGTTGGGGCAGCCACAGCCTCCCTGGGTAACCTGTGCCAGTGTCTCACCATCCTCACAGTATAAAACATTTTCTTAATATCTGGCCTAAATTGCACCTCCTTCAACTTGAACCCATTACCCCATGTCCTATCACTGCAGTTTCTAACATCCTCAGGATGCAGTTCCTGCAGCCCTCAGGGTACACCTGCAGCAAGACAGTGGCCACTCTGCAAGGGGACAAAGGACCCCAGGGAAGTGCTGGATGGCAGGGATGGCCAGGCAGGGGGTTTCCCTTCCCATCGCATGTGGAGCTGCAGTGCATCTCCTCCTGGACCTCAGGGAAAGGGCCCTTTGCCAGCCCCTGCAGCGCTGACATCCTTCATTTCCCAACTGGGTAAACCCACTGGGGTCTTCTCCCTCTGGTTGTCCCACCCTAATCACCCTCTCTCTTTTCTGGCAGGTTCCCTGGCAGCGATGGAGGAAGGTGAGGACGGCCTGGTGGGGGGGAAGAGCCCCTCGGAGAGGGATGGAGCCACCTCGGACCACGAGGGCTCTGCTGAGCGTGACACTTCCAGCCCTCCTGGCAGTGAAGGTGAGCTATGGGGATGGGCTATGCCGCTGGAGCAACCTGCTGGGCACGTTGGCATCCTGGGCATCATCTCTGCTGGCAGGGGAGGATGTTAATTAGCTAATGAAGCAGCCTGCTCACCCATTGAGGCTGATGGTTAACTGAGACCCCCACAGTTCCTGGGGTGCTCCATACCTCCAGGCACGCTCCAGCTGGTGGAGGACCCACTGGGAGTAGCCCAGGCTGCAAAGTCACATCCTTTGGGGGTACAGAGTAACCTCCCCTTGGGGTGCAAAGTGATCCCTTGGGGTACAAAGTGACTCTTCACAGAGATACAAAGTGATCCCTTGAGATTCAAAGTGATCCCCCATGCAGGGATGCAAATTGACCTCTCAGGTTGCAAAGTCACATGTCTTGGGCTATAAAGTGACCCCTTGGGGTACAATGTCCCTTGGGGTACAAACTGACACCCCCACCCCAGGGATGCAAAGTGACCCCTTGAGATGGAAAGTCACATCCTTTGTAGTATAAAGTGACACCCCCAAGAGTGCAAAGTGACCCCTTGGGGTACAAAGTCACATCCCTTGGGGTGCAAAGTCCCTTGGGGTACTAAGTAATTCTCCTAGGGTGCAAAGCAACTCCTTGGGGTGCAAAGTCACATCCCTTGTGGTACAAAGTCATATCCCTTGGGGTACAAAGTGACCTCCCCAGGGTGCAAAGTCACATCTCTTGGAGTACTAAGTGACCTCCCCAGGGTACAAAGTCACATCCATTGGGGTACAAAATGATGCCCCCACGGTGCAAAGTGACTCCTTGGGGTACAAAGTGACCCCCCAAGAGTGCAAAGCAGCCCTGGAGGCCACAGGTGCTGGCACTGGCTGTGCCACAGATGTGCTGGGGGCACATGGCCGTTGCCTCCTGCCCACGCTGCCGCCAGCC
>NW_008665644.1:7292-13844 GCF_000695815.1 Acanthisitta chloris
TGCGCTGTGCCGTGCCGTGCCGCACCCCAAAGGTGGCTGCGATTCAGGGCCGGGCTGAAACAGTCCCCAGATATCCTCTGAGTTCCTTCCTGTGGAGGTGGGGGCAAATCCCAATCAGTTAATGTTTGCAGTGCCCTTTGAGATAACCATGCCGGGGCAAGGCTGCGCCAGCTCACAGAGCTGCTGGGCCCCGGCAGCGACTCCCCACAAACCCTTGTGGCCTTCAGCTGCCTCAAACTGGGGCAGAGCGTCCCCCAAAACCAGAGGAGCCAAGCCATAATGCACCAGGGATCCATACCGGCACCCTGGTAGCTGGAGCAGAGAAGGGACCCCCAATAGCCAAGGCAGGAAGGGGTCAAGACAAGGAAGGGACCCTGATAGCTGGGACAGGGAAGGGAACCCAATAGCTAGGGCAAGGGAGGACCCCGATATTTGGGGCAGGGAAGGGACCCTGATTACTGAGAGGGACCAGGACAAGGAAGGGACTCCAATAGCTGAGGCTGGGACAGGGAGGGACCCTGATATTTGGGGCAGGGAAGGGAGCCTAATAGCTGGGGCAAGAAGGGACCCCAATATTCAGGGCAGGGAAGGACCCCAATAGCTGGGACAGGGAAGGGACCCTCATAGTTGGGACAGAGAAAGACCCTGACAACCAGGACAGGGAAGAGACCCAGATACTTGAGACAGGGACCCCAATAGCCATGTCAGGGAGAGATCCCAATAGCCAGACAGGGAAGGGACCCCAATAGCCAGTGCGGGGAAGGGAGGGATTCCAATATCCGGGACAGGGAGGGGACCCTGATAGCCAGGACAGGGAGAGATCCCAATAGCCAGGACAGGGAAGGGACCCTGCTAGCTGGGATGGGGAGGGAGCCCAGTAGGTGGGACAGGAAGTGACTCTGATATTTGGGGCAAGGAAGGGACCTTGATAGCTGGGGCAGGGAGAGATACCTATAGCCAGGACAGGGAGGGACCCCAATATCAGGAGCAGGGAGGGCTCAGCAGCAAACTTTGCTCAGCAGCAGGAGAAGCAAGTGGCTCTTATCTGATGGGGGAGCGGGGCTGGGGGCGAGGGAGCCGGGAGCCAGGGCGCGGAGCTGCACCTGGCACTAGCCTGCCTGGATAAAAAGGTGATAGCAGAGATAAGGCCGAGCAGCAATAACGGCCACTAAAGCTTTCAGCGCGATGGATAAAAATCGATATGCCAAGCACTTTGATTTATAGCCAAAAATAATAGGACTTTTATACCCGGTGATTGATTTATTTGATGTTAATCATTGTGCTTATCACCTGTATTAATAATCTCCAATGCTGGTGACGTCACCCCTGGGCGTTCGCTGTGGCGCCGATCGATTGGGCTCCGTGCTGGTTATCCGCCCGGGACGCCAAGGCAAACATGTACTTTGGGCACTAATCTTCCACACTGTCATATGCAGATTGGCTTTATCAGCCCATCTCCAGCAGCAGTTAATGGAGAAAATAATTGTTATCAAGTTGCTATGAATACGCCACAAATAGAGCCGTGATGGGAGCAGGGCTGAGCCGGGTGACGTGGGATCCTGCTGGGATGGGAGGGATGTGGTGGGGTTTTGGGGAGTGGATTGGAAAAACCATGGGGTGGGTGTGAGGGTGGGCTTGCCTGGCCTGATGGGTCACCGTGTGGGGTGCAGGGGACCCCACACCTGTGCAGTGTGGAGTTTGGATACAGGGAATGCCTCTTGATTCCTCAAGAGTGAATCCTCTCCCTGTGCCCACCCCAGCCCTGGGGTGTCACCTTTCTGGTAGTCCCAACTCCTGTGGGATGTTGCCTCTGAAATTCCCTGCTTGTGACCTGCTGCCTTCCCTGTCATGCTGCAGAGTCCAGAGACACTCCAGAGAGTCCAAAGGTGCCGGAGAAGCTGGATCCTGGAGAAAACCCACAGGAGCAGGACACATGGAATGGGCCAGGTGAGTCCCCAGTGCATGGCTGGTCATCCCAGTATCCTGACTGGATCACGGGCTGAAGCAGGCCCCAAGCATTCACCTCCTCTTGCAAACACCAGTATGAGCAGGACCGGGAGCACTGGGCAGGCTGCAAACACCAGCACTCCTGCGGGGGAGAGGAGCTGTGAGGTGATGGTTGTGGTACCCCACGTTCCTGAGCCACCGTTGGGATGGTAAAACCCAAGACAGGAGCAGCAGGGATGCCATCCCCACATCTGGCATCACACTCGCTGGCACAGGGAGAGTTTGGACCCCGTCCTGCGTCGCACCAGGGCACTTTGCAAACATCCTGGCAACCACAAGAGCGACGCTCGAGCGGTTTCGTGATGGTTATCAAAACCCCAAGGAGCGAATTGAGCCTCTATCTCCCTGCTGGCATCTCTGCTGGCACTGGGACAGCCCAGTGAGGCCAGGCCTGCCCTGTGGGTACCCCATGCCCTATCACCCTACTATCTCCAAACCGACCTGCTGATGAGGTTATGGTTGGGCTCTGCTGTGGAGATTCACAGAATCACAGGATATTTAGGGTTGGAAGAGACCTCTGTAGATCATCCAGTCCAACCCCCTCCCCAGGCAGGGTCACCCAGAGCAGGTGAATGCGTCCCGGTGGATTTGGAATGTCTACAGAGATGGAGACTTCAAGCATGCCCTGGGCAGTTTGTTCCAGTGTTCTGCCGTGGAAAGTTCTTCTTGGTGTTGAGGTGGAACTTGTGGTTTAGTTTATGGCTATTGCTCTGTGATTTGGGTTGTGGGTGCCTGTCTACTGGGGACAGAACCCAGTGGGTGGATCTGAAGAGGCTACAGGGAAGCTGGAGATAGACTCTTGGTTAGGAACTGCAGTGGCAGGACAAGGAGTAATGGTGAGAAATTGCAAGAGGGAAATTTAGATTAGACCTGAGGAAGAAGTTTTTCTCTGTGAGGGTGGTGAAACACTGACACAGGTTACCCAGGGAGGCTGTGGCTGCCCCAACCCTGACAGTGTTCAAAGCCAGGATGAATAAAGCCTTGACCAACCTGTTCTAGTGGGAGGTATCCCTGCCCAGGGCAGGGGATTGGCACTGGATGATCTCCAAGGTCCATTCCAGCCCCTTAATGAAGCCATGGGTAAAGATGAGACTAGGGAGAGCTGAGACTTCCAAGGGTAGATGTGCCACATTTAATGCCCTGTTGGTGCTGCCCAGGGGAGCTCCTGGGTGATGCCATTGGATCAGGTTTTGGAGCAGTGTGTTGGGAAGAGATGACCCCGATCCAGGCCAGGGATGCAACAGGGAGGTCCCGGTGTGTCCCCAAGGTCACCAGCCTCCTGCTGGAGCAGCCCTGGGAAGTGCTGGCTGCCAGCACACGTGCTCCTGCAGCTGCCAAGATCCCCACGGCCCAGCAGGGAGCCGTGGCCCCACTCCCCCTTCCCACCCCATCCGAGGGGAAGCTCTCTCCGGCCTCGCTGATATCCCGACCCTGCTGATATCCCAGCCCTTCCTGCGTGCCGGGCAGGAAGGAGCTGTGGGGCCACCCCCGGCTCCTCCTTATCTGCTCCCCAGCCCTTTGCCCCCGGCACTGCTGCACTCCTGGTATCCCAGAGCAGGGCATGAAGGGGCTGTGATGCCAACCCCATGCCTGTCTCCATTGGCTTGGAGGTCACCACACCTCTTCACACCCCAAGAGCACCATCACGCAGCAGCTCCCGAAAGGCACCACGACGCCTCGGCTGTGGCCATGCCTCCCTTTCTTCCCCCTCCTCCCTTCTCCTGAGCGGGTTATTTGCATTCTTTATGTAAAAGAGATTTTATTATCACCCTCTCCCAGCCCATCTCTATTCTGGTAATTGGAGTGGTATTAATTTCGGCGTGGCTGGGAGTTGATGGCTGTCCGGCGATGCCGCAGTGATAGGCTGTTCCTTTCGCACCAACCGCCGCGATAGCCCTTCTATCAGGCACTCTGCAGGCTCTGCACTTATCAGGGATGGAGCTGGCGAAAAGGGAAACTCTGAGCAGCCTGAATTTTCTTCTTTATCTGGCAGGATCCGCCGTGTGTCAGCAATGGCAGCTGGGGAGATGCAGTGTGCGGGGGGGACAGGCAGGCTGCTCCCAGCATCTTTGTTCATGCCCTGAGGGGTCTCCCCTTCTCCTGGTGGTTTTTGGGGGGTCACTGGGTCACCCCCACTATGTCTTGGTGCTGTGAGGCTCTCAAAGTGCTGCCTGATGTGCTGGAGGGATGTGGCAGGCCGTGGCCCTGTGTGGCAGGAGGGAGAAGGAGTGTTTTGGTTTATCTTTGAAATGACCTTGTTTGCTGGAGCTCCCCCAGTTGATAGGCAAATTCCTCAGAGCTGGAGGGTGAAATCCTCAATTTGGAAGCCTTTACAGATGTGCCACCCTTCAACCAGGGTGCTGGGACACCCTGACTTGGTTCTGCTTCCTGATGGGATGGAGCATGGCCATGCTCTGTGCTGACTCTATCCTCTGGCAGGGCTGGAGACAGGATGTCCATCCTCCCTAGATTCCACCAAACCACCCCAAATTCCCGCAAGCCCTTCCCCACAGCCCCACCAGCCATGCCCCAGGTTTCCATCTTTCCCACTTTTTGTGTTTGCTCTGGAGCAGGGTCAGTAGCAGAGAATTTCAGGAGCACTCACAGCCTCTGACTCCCATCCCAGGACTGTCCCATCCCACCCCATCCCTGCCCTGCCAACCTCACCAATTCCAGCCAGTTTTCTCAGAGGGATAAGGTGATAAGCCCCAACCAATTTCACATGGTGTTGGGGCAAGAGCAGAGCAGAGCAGAGCCCTGCTGAGGGACAAGCTGCTCAACCACATTATGAGCCTCTGGAGAATCCCCAATTGGAGGTGGTGTAAAGCTTTTTGTTTTGTCCCCATGGGAGCACCATAAGCCATGATAGGAATGGGATGGAGGAGCCAGGGCCAAACCCAGGGTGGCTTTTGCATTGTCCCCAGTGTCTGTGTCCCACCTCCCTCCCTCCCCTCCAAGCTTCCTCTTCCCCACATCATCTTCACTCTTTGGGTCTCCACCTTGCTGAATCCCAACCCCTGCTGTGGTCTTGCCTGTTTGGGCTTTATTTAATTATTAAGAATTATTAAATACTGATTTAATATTAATATTTACTCTGGGTGTTAATGATGCCTCTGAGTTAATTACAGAGCCCGTCACAGGCACCTTTCCGGTTCCCCCAAATCCATCCCCACTCCCACCCTCTACATCAGGATGGCACAGAGCAACTCCTCATTGTTTTGGGGCATCTAATTAAAACTAGAAACTCTTTATTTTTTGTTGTCCCCCATTCCCCCTCACCTCCTCCTTCCCTTCTCCTCCCTCTCCCCTTCGGTTGTGTTTATCTGCTCCGTGGCTCCTGCTTCCATAATCTCCAGCTGCCCGGAGCTGGTCTGCAAACCTCAAGGGTTATTATCAGGGCCAGCAGGGCACAATGAGGGGGGACAGCTCGTCCGGGGGGGGGGCACGTCCCCCTGCCCCTCTCCCCCCCTTCCCCTCCGCCCTGGTATGTGTGGGTGGGAAAAATTATTCCAGCTATTCCGGTTTATCACTGGGAGCTGAGCAGCAGATAGTTGTGTTTGTGGGAGATAGCTGGGGGAGGGGAGAGGTTGGGATTCAGGAAATTAGCCCCCCCCCCCAAATCAGGGGGTCCTCAGGACCCTGAAATCCTCCTGTCCACCTTGTGCTGTACCAAATCCAGAAGGATGTTTGGCATCAAGGATGGGGATGATCCCAGCAGGGCTTATGGCACCTGTTCTGGATTTGGGATGTTAAAAGGGACTCTGTTCCTCCTGGGGGCTGTACCCACAGGTCCCTGCCCTGGGTTCAGCCTCTCTCCGGGGTCACTGGAGGGTGGAGGGCGCAGTTTGGGGACACTGATGGCATGCAGGGATGCTCAGGCTGGTTTGGGGACGTTGATGGGGCAAAGGGATGCTCAGACTGGTTTGGGGACATTGCTGAGTGGAAGGATGATCAGACCAGTTTGGGGACACAGCTGGGGTGGAGGGATGCTCAGGCTGGTTTGGGGACACTGACAGTGTGTGTGGAACACCTGAACCAGCCTTTCCACAGCCCAGCAGGGACACTCCTGTGTCTGGCAGCACTGGGGGCTGTTGAGAGGTACCAGCAGCGTTCCCCCCCCCTTTTTCCCCATCCTCCCTTTCATTTTCCCTTGGGAAGGAGAAAAATGTCTTGCACGCTTAGGGTGAGAGGGTGCTGCTGCCAGGTTCATGGTGATTGACAGCTATCAGTCACTTGCTGTTCTACTCTGGGTTTGAGGACTGGTGGGTTTGGGAGCTTGGGCCCTCCTTCTCCATCTGGGTCCCCCCCAGGGGTCCTACCTTCCTCCCCACAGGCACTCTGGACTGTGGCAGTGATCCCCCCCCTTTTCCGGAGGGGATATCTCCCCTCTGCATCGGCTCCGGAGGCCCCTTCGCTCCCTTTCCTCCCTTCCTCCAGCTTCCTGCCACCCCAGTGCACCCCTACCCACTGCCAGGCACCAGCCTGGGCAGAGCTGGGGGGTCCCAGCAGCCCCACGAGTGGGGACATAGCAGGGACAGGCTCCCC
>NW_008665644.1:13902-17536 GCF_000695815.1 Acanthisitta chloris
CCTTCTTCACATCCTTCCTGAGTGCTTGATGGTATTTTTCCCACTGCTTATTGCTCTCCCCATCCCTGTAGGCACAGGTGCTATTTATTCCTTGTGATGAGGACCCCTGGGATTGGGGACCCCTTGGAATGGGAACCTTCTGGAGATAAGGGCCACCTTGGGATGGGACCACCCTGAGGACAGGGACCCCTTGGACTGGGGACCCTCTGGAGATGAGGACCACCCTGAGGACAGAGACCCCTTGGACTGGTGACCCTCTGGAGATGAGGACCACCCTGAGGACAGGGACCCCTTGGAATGGGAACTTTCTGGAGACAGTGACCCCTGAGAGCTCCATCCCAGCAAGGCACAGCAACACCCCAAACACAAACGTCCCAGGGAGGCTTATCGAGCCGCATCCTGCTGGGGCAGGGCACCATGGCTTACGTGGGCGACACGTGGCATTGCTGGTGCCTGCCCTGCCACTAGCGCCTGCCAGCTGTGCTCCACAGCTGGTGAGCAGGATGCATGGCCTTTTTTGGGGTGCAGCACCTCCTGGGTGCCCATACCCCCTCGCCAAGCCCCCCCGGGCGCTGGGAGGTGCCTGCTGTGTGTGGGGCAGGTCACAGCTCTGTGTGATCTGGGGGCAGAGTTCAACCCGATAACAAGTTGCTTTTCTACTCGGGCAAAAGCAAATCAATAGGTTGCAAACGATGGGCAGGAGAGATAAAGGCCCAAATCCCCCCTTGGCTCATGCCCTGAGGGGCACTAGGGTGCACCCTGCACCCCAAACCGGGGGGGAGAGCCCAGCTCTCCCCAACCATCCCTTCTCCATCCTCAGCGGCTTGGCTGGAGCGAGCCAGGCTGAGCCCAGCCAGGCTGAGCCCAGGAAGGCTCGATTTAAACCCTCCTCACTCCTTTGTCATCCCCAAGGCTGCCCTGTTTACTCGAGCACCCGGGATGGCAAAGCTGGGATAATCTCCTTAGCCCCTTTGGAGAGATTTCCCTTTGTGAGCGGAGGTGAAGAGTGGAGATGCTTCGTGTTCACAGCTTAAGACTCTTCCCAATCGGCTCCCTCCATCTTATCAGAGCGGTGCCATCACATCATTTCACTAGTTGAGTTGTCAGGATTTATTCCTTCCTCCGCACACTCACCGCAGCTAAAAACAGCAGCTGGGGCATGCAGAGGGGCTGGGACGGGGCTGCCACAGGGAGGGACTGGGGCTTCTCCAGCTTGGTTTGTCCCAGGCAGGAGCAGGAGAGCGATGGGAGGTTGGGTACCCATGGATGGATGGATGAATGGATCCATTTCATTGCTGGGAGCAGCATGGAGCCAGGCCAGCTCCTATGGCCACCCATATTTGCTCCTGGATGTTCCAGAGATGCCGCCACATCCATGCTCCCACACTTACTTTCCTTGCAGGAGTGAGCAGGAGGGAAGGGTGGAGGAGGCCTAGACAAACCCGCTCATCCCGTCCCATCCCATCCCAAGCTGCTCCCACATCCCTTTGCCCCAAGTGCATCCACAGGACTTGAATCACATCCAAACAAACTGCAGCCCCTGGATGCTCCAGAGATACAGCCACATCCATGCTCCCACACTTGCTTTCCTTGCAGGAGTGAGCAGGAGAGAAGGGTGGAGGGGGCCTAGACAAACCCACTCATCCCATCCCATCCCAAATGGCTCCCATATCCCTTTGCCCCAAGTGCATCTGCAGGACTTGAGTCACATCCAAACAAACTGCTCTGCCCCTCAGCAGGGATCCTGGCTTGGAGGTCCATGCATCCATCCTCCCTCCTCCCTTGGTGTTCCCATGCCATGGGACATCCCACACGTGCGGGGATGGGAGCAGACAGCACCAGTTCTCCCGGTCTCTCCCTCGCCTGGGCTCGTGCAGGGCTGTACCCGGCACATGGCCCCCAGGGCTGGCACGGGGTGCAGGATTTAATCGGAGCAATGTGGCTGATATGGGATGTGATCCCGTGACACCCCGATAGCAGTATTTATCCTGATAGTATCCAGGCAGCTGCAAACACTGCAGGGACCTCCAAGCCTGGATCCCCATTGAGGGGCAGAGCTGGTTTGTTTGGATGTGGCTAAAGTCATATGGATGCAGTTGGGGCAAGATGATGGGATGGGATGGGATGAGCAGGTTTGTCTGTGCCCCTTCCACCCTTCCCTCCTGCCCACTCCCACAAGGAAAGCAAATCTGTGTTCATGGATGTGGCTCCATCTCCAGAGCATCCGGGAGCAAACATGGATGGCCACAGAAGCTGGCCTGGCTCCATGCTGCTCCCAGCAGTGCCATTTATTTCCCTGGCCATAGGGATGCTGTGGTCACCTTGCAGATGGGCTCTTGCCATTCATCTCCACCACACCCTGAGTCAGAGGAAGATGCAGTGATGCCTCACAGCTTCCTCCACTCCATGTGCCCACCTGGGATCCATGGAGACACAGGTGGCAGCTGTTCCTGCTCAGCCATAGATCGCCTGGTGCATGGCCATGGCATGATCACAGGATTAATCTTTGCTCTCCAGCACAGCTCAGCCTATTCCTTTGGAATCTTCTGATGGGGAGATAAGGTGAGGTACAGCCAGTGGCCTCAGGGGCAGGGAGCAGCCCTGCACTCTGTGTTTCTGGAATGCTCAGAGCACCAGGATCCATGCCTCACCAAGCAGGTGCACCTCGTTCTCTGGGAGTGTTTTTCCCCCTACCTTTCTTCCTTCCTGCTGCTTTCCTTGGTGACCCAAAGCAAACAGCCAGGTCCCTGCCCAATTTGGTTAATGATCTGGGAGATAAAGGCTCTGAGGATAACACAGGTGGCACCACCTGCCCGGGACCGATGGCCAGGAGAGATACTGGGGTGGTGTTCACCTGTGAGGGCATCCCACAGGGAGCTGGAGCCCCAGGACTTTGCTCCCACCACTCTGGGACACCCCATGGGCTGGCACCAGCTCTTCCCAGTATTGCTGGCAGGGAGATATGGCTGTTGGAGCAGAGGAGTGGGATTTGCTGCATGGTGGTCCCATATGGGGACACAGCTCACTGGCTTTGAGCTTTGTTCCCAAGTGTGATCACACAGCATCTCTCAGGCTTCCCCATCCCACTGGGCATCATTTTCCCTGTTCCCACACAGTAATGCCATGTGCTTAGTTGGAAAGTTCCCCTCCTGCCTCCTCTTTTTCCTGGCTATGTCAATGAGTGTGCAGTGGGTACCACAGGGACTCCGACAGCATCCCTGAGCGGGCACAGGGACACCTATCCTGACAGGGAACTGCTCAGCACCACTAGTTGAGGTTCAGCACTGTTGGTTGGGGTTCAGCACTGCTGGTTGGGGTTTAGCACTACTGGTTGGGGTTCAGCACCACTGGTTGGGGTTCCACCACCCCATTTTTGGGTGGATTGAGGCACTGGCCAGTGCCGTGGCCTCAGAGCAGTGGTGGGAGCAGGACTGGCTCCAGCAGCACTATTTTTGTCCCCCTGTCTGGAACGGTTTTCTCTTTATCAGCGCCTGCGTGTTTTCTCTGCTGGGGATTGATACACAGAAGATGAAGTGCTCTGACATGGGAAGTGTCAGGCGAATGCTCTTATCTCAGAGACATGGTCTCCTGACCCAAACGCTGCTGATTACCAGTGAGACGGGGGAAAGGGGGG
>NW_008665644.1:17573-22957 GCF_000695815.1 Acanthisitta chloris
GCTCTGTTCCCCAAAAGCAGGCAGGGTATTCAGGGTGGCAAAGCCAGAGGGGAACCACCACACCTGGGGCTCTCTTGGGAGTTTAGGGGTGTGCTGTCACCTCCTCAAAGCTGGGGTGGGGGTGATGATGGGCAGTTTGGGGGTGCTGAGGCTGGAAGGGGTCCAGCACCCCAGCAGCATGTTGGGAATCAGCTGGGAGGGCACTGGAAACGTGGAGTAACATGTTCTCTGCCTGTACCCAGGGTCCTTCACAGGAGGAATTAGTCAGGGTGAGGGGTTGCTGCTGCCCCTCTGCAGGGTTGGTTTGTGCCAGGGAATAAATCCCACTGACTCCTCAATTCTTTATCCCTTCTTCTCCTCACTAACCTGAGGTGGAGTTGGTGGAGGCATGGGCAGGGGAGTGCTGGGGATGTGGAGCAGGAGGATGCTAGGGATGCAGGGCTTGCAGGCCCGGTGCCATACTCACTCCCAAAACCTTTCTGCAGGGATGAAATCCCTGGAACTGGGATTTCCTGTAGCCAGCATGCCATCTCTAAGCCAACTCCAAGGGCTCTCAGGTTGAGAACTGTGGAATGGGAAGGCAGACAGTCCTGCCTGCACCCCTCAGGGCAGAGGAGCTGTGGCAGAGCCCATCTCTCCCTCCACCAGGAAATGCTGCAGCACAGGGATGGAGGGTGACAATGTCTGAGCACAGGGACCAGCCTGGTGACCCCAAACACCTCAAGGACCTTCAACACCTTTGTAGACATCCCGGTGGGCAGTGGGTTTTGCTCCTCTGGAGTGCTCCGAGCTGTGTCCCCAGTGGCCTATGCTGTCCTCAGAGGACAGAGGTGACCCACGTGTGCCAGTGGGACGTGGATGATCACAGGTGACACCAACCTGCTGTCCCCAGTCGCTCACCTCACCTCACCCCAGCATCAGGAGGATCCAGATGTCAACCTGGCTAATAAACACATCAGATTTCAATCTCCACAGCTATGGGATCGCTTTATCCTCCCTGTGCTCCCGGCTCCAAAGGCAATTTTGCCTTCAGATGCTCACAGCCTCCTCCCTGCCCACAGAACCTGTGCACCACCTGACGCCACCACGGTGTCCTCAGAGGATGTGGCTTTAGTGGAGCTGTTTTCCTTGGTGTGGCTGTGGGGGGATCCCACTGCTTCCCTGGAGCACCCTGGGATGCTCAGAGCCTTCCTGGCCGCAAATGGGTGCCCGGGGCAGGTGTTTGGCTCGGTGTCCACAGGCAGCACCTTGTTTTGGGGTGCAGCAAACCCTCAGGGCCACGTGGTGAGGGGCAGCCAGCACTCATCCATCTGCGTATTGGTTACCTGCCATCTTATCTGCACTCCCAAAGACAAAGGCACAGTTAAAACATTTTAGAGCAGCCTTCATAGCGTATTAACATGTTATCTAACCCATTAAACCAGAGGCTTATCAGATAATCAAAGCCATTAAGCCCTGAAGCTGCTGTGACTTTGGGTGCAGGGATGGGAAATGTTCCTTCCGCTGTGCTGTGCCCGGACCCCCCATGCCGTGCTGGGACCCCCTGGGAAGCAGGTGGATCCCACCACCCACCACAGTTCTGGGGCACCCACCAGCAGCTCCAGGCTCCAACTGGGTGCCTGTGGCCCTGGGGTGCTACAGGACAGGGGGTTTTGGGGTGCATCAGGCTGATGCTGTGCCTATCTCCCCACAGATCAGCTGGGGGTGCTGCAGGCTGGAGAGTTTTGGAGTGTATCACTCTGATGCTGTGCTTGTCACCCCACAGATGAGCTGGAGCTGGAGATGAAGGATGGGGAGAGGAGGGTTCGAACTCGACAAAGCCTCCCCGAGGGCTTCTCCTGGGGACCCTTCCAGGGCAGCATCCACAGCGAGTCGGCGTCACCAGGGCACAGAGAGACGGTAAGGAGCATCACCACGGGCACAGGTGGGGGGGAAGTCCTGAGGAAACAAGTTGTTTGGGAGGGATTTTCCTTGCCTGAGCTCTGGCACCCACTGGGAGTCTCCTGGTTTGGGTGCCCAGGAAGTTTCCCTGCCATACACCGAGGTGAGAGCATCCCCATGTGCAGAGGAACGGGATGCTGCCTGTTCCCTGCTGTCCCCCCATAGCTACAGGCTGCTTGGTGGCACATGTTACCTGTGGATAATCATGGGATCTGGGTTTCCCACCCTAAATTTGCTCCCTGAGGACTCTGGTTATGCCTGGAAAGCACCAGCACCAGGTGAAGGGGCAGGAGAGGAGGCAGCAGAGCACTGGTGGCTCTTGGTGGCTGTGGTGCCATCAACAGGGTGAGCATCAGAGGAGGGAGTATGTGTGTCCATGAGTGTGCACATGGACCTCTGGGGTGTGTGCACATGGGTGTGCTTTAGGCACTGGATCCTCACATCCCAGTCATATCCTTCCCCCACACCCACCCCAAACTGCACACAGGCAGCTCCAGCCCAGGATCCTCAAGGCCTGACTCCATCCCCACCTCTTCCTCCTCCTCTCTCCTTTGCTCTTTTTTTTTTGCTTCCTTTTCTTTTTTTTTCAGCTCAGGCCCGTTTATCTTTGCTGAATTAAATCCTTGATTAACCCTTATCTGCCCAGTTTGGCTCCCTATCTCCCGGTTGGCGCCGTGTGTCCAGACACCCGGCACAGGATGATTGATTTCTCAAAGATATGCTTGGCTTTTTTCTGATACTTCATTTATTGTCTAAATATTTTTGCTCCCATTTCAGCAGCTCCCTTATCAAGCCAGGCTGATGATTCCCAGCCCTGCTCTCCTCTGCCACTCTCCTCCCTTTCTATCAGCTCAGGGAAGGGAGGAAGGAATCGCAGCCCCATCCCTGATATGGGCTGTCGCCCTCAGGTCCCTTCGTCTCTGTTGCTGGCGGCAGTGGGGGAGTGCAGGGGGTCCCCCCCAAATCCTGCCTGGCTCTGTTCTTCATCTCCATGTGGGAAACTATCCCATTCTAATGGGAGCTGGGAATACTGGGTGGCTTTATTGCTTTGCGGCATGGAGCATCATGGGTGCCCATTGCTTGCTGATGATGGAGCAGGAGGAGGAGAAAGAGGAGGAGAAGGAGAAAGAGGAGAAAGAGAAAGACAAGGAGGAGGAGAAGGAGAAAGAGAAAGACAAGAAGGAGGAGAAGGAGCAGGAGAAAGAGAACAAGAAAGAGGAGGAGGAGGAAGATGCCTGCCTGTCCCCTAGCTGGTCCCATAGGGCTCCCCCAAAACATCCTTGCTCCAGAGGGTGTGCAAACCTGCTGGCAGCCAGTCTGGGGGTGCTAAGGGTCATGGAGCCCCCCGGAGCTGTCACCCCACTCCATCCATGCCCTATGTCACCCCCAGCCATGCAGCCCCGGGATGCAGTGAGGGCACAGGGCTGTGCCGATATGCCATCCCAGCGGATGCGGAGCAGATAGGGTTTCCGATGGTTATCAGCGGGTGCGGAGCAGACACTGACCTCTTTGTTCCAGGGAGAACAAGGAAGGGCTTGACACAGGGACTGGGGCCACTCAGGGGAGCTAGGGTGGGCACCCTGGGGTGCTGGGAGCATCCTTGGGGTGCTGCAGGGCTCCCGAGCACTCAGGGACCTCCTTTAGGGGATACCCATAGGTCTCCCTGTACACAGAGCAAAACTCCTCCTCTCCTTCCTGCCCACTGAGGTGGCCACTGTGGTCCCTGAGGGTGCTCAGCCCATGTGCCACCTGCAGCACCCACCCCTGCATCCCATGTAGGGGGTCCCAAAGCCCCCAGCCCCATTTCCCACCCACTGTCTGCATGGACAGATGGATTCCCCCAGCACTGTAGGGCTGCACATGTGTGTGCAAGTGCCACACATGCATGTGCAAGAGCCTCATGTGTGCGAGTGCCTCACACACATGCAGGAGGGTTTATCACACTGCCAGCACTCGGCTCCTGGCAGTGATAAGGGCCCAACCGGCTGCGTCTGTCAGGCTGAGTTGGAGGGGTTGGAAATATTGGGATGGATAATTAGATTTCATATCGTTACTGCAGCAGCCATCAGAGGATCAGGGAGATTAATTCCCCCCCCAAGCTCATTAATATTCATTAGAATGCAGGGGAGGCAGAGCTGGGCGAGGGATGAGTGGAGAGTGCTGTGACCCCTCCAGCAGACCCTCAACCTGACCTGTTTTTGGGGAGAGCTGTGAGACCCCATCAGCAGCTCTTCACCATGACCCCAGCCTGTTTTGGGGAGCACTGTGACCCCTCTTGACATCCCCTCACTGTGACCCCTCCACCATCCCCTTACCCTGACCCCAGCCCATTGTGGTAAGCAGTGCTGACACCCTGTCCCTGCCCCAGCAGAACTCCCCCGTGACACTGGTGCTGGAGGATGAGAGCTGCTGGCTGTCCCACCTGCCCCTCGTGCCCGGAGAGAACGATGCCAACGCCGTCATCTACAGGAAGGGTTGGTACCGGTGCCACATGTCCTCGTGCCTGGGGGGTCTTGGGGAGTCAGAGGGAAGGTGTCCCCATCCATGTCCCCAGCCCCAGGCAGCACCTGTGATTCCCCCATGCTGCTGGGGCAGTGTCTGTTCCCTGTGTCCCACCACTGGCTGGCCCTGGGCTTGTCCCCTGTGCCACCAGTGGCTGGATGCTGCCAGGTGCTGGGGAGGGTCCCAGCAGGGGTGTGGGCAGGGATGGGTGGAGGAATGGTGCAGGGATCAGTTCAGGGATGGGTGTAAGCGTGGACACAGGGTGGGGCACAAGGATGGGTGCGGGGATGGACATAGGGATGGGCTCGATGGGTTCAGGGACGGGTGTAAGAGTGGAGTCAGGGATGAGCAGAAGGATGGATGCGGGAATGGGCACTGAGATGGGTGCAGGAACGAGAGCAGGCACAGGGATGGGTGTAAGGATGAACTCGGCAATCAGTGCAGGGATGGATGCAGGAATGGGCACTGAGATGGGCATAGGGACGGGCACAGGGATGGGTGCAAGGAAGGACTCAGGGATCAGTGCAGGAATGGGCACTGAGATGGGCGCAGGGATTGGCACAAAGCGGAGCGGCGGCTCCGGGCAGGCACGGCCGCGCGGGGCTCAGGCACGGGCAGATATCGCCATCTCCAGGCCATAGCCGGGAGGAAGCACCGAGTGCTGCCGGGACAGCGGCGACAAGGCAGGACGGAGTCTCCCAGAGCCACACAGGCTCTGGTGTCCATGCTGACAGCTGTCCCCCCATTCCAGACGAAGCCCTGTGGTGCCGAACGACCCGTGCACTGCGGGAGGACGAGCCTGTGAGCGCCTTCGTGGTGGTAGAGCCACCAGCCGTCCCCAACCACCACGGGGTGAAAGCAGAGCCCGGCGAGTCGCCGTACCCAGCTGCGCTGCACTCGGACATCCAGCTGCTGCCACAGCAGGCTGGCATGGCTGCCCT